>NC_049979.1:30018684-30033537 GCF_000003815.2 Branchiostoma floridae
TTTTAAGATTGTGCCATGTTTGGATAAAATCCTTTGTTTTTTCTCAAAAGAGGGTGTTTGTAAAACCCCTGTGTTTAAGATGTACAAGTGTAAAGTGTACGGTTTGGAAAAAAAATCTCTTTTTTTTTTCTTTCAGAACCTGTGTGGTTGTAATGGACATGTCCGTAAGATGTAAAGTGTAAGGTTTAAAGAAAATTCTTTCTTTTCTCGATACCTGTGCGTTTCTAATAGCTGAGACTGCAATATTACAAGAGTAATGTTTGAAAAAAAAATCATTTTTTTTTCTCACGGATCCTGTGTGTTTGTATCTGCCGTGTCTGAAAGATTAAAAGTGTAGGGTTTGGAAAAAAATTCTCCCTTTTCCCCCCAGAGCCGTGTCTGTGAGGCGTTAAGTGCAAGGTTTGTAGAAAATGCACTTTTTTTTTCTTGGAACCTGTGTGTTTGTAATAGCTGTGTCTGTAAGATGTTTATTGTAAGGTTTGAATTAAATCCTCCTTTTTTTTTTCTTGGAACCTGTCTGTAGCTAATAGCCATGTACGTTAGAGGTAAAGTGTAAAGTTTGGAGAAAATCCTGTTTTCACTTTTGCAATGTTTAAAATAAGCCTGCGTTTTTGGAACCTGTGTATTTTTCAAAAGCCATGTCTGTAAGATAAACAGTCTAATATTGAGATTAAATCCTTAATTTTTTCAGAACCTATCTGTTAGTAATTGTCGTGTCTGTAAGATGTAAAGTGGAAGGTTGGCAGAAATTCCTCTGTTTTTCTCTCAAAACCTGTGTTTGTAAAAGTCGTGTCTGTAAAATGTAAGATGCAACGTTTGGAAAAAAATCTTTCGTTTTTTTCTCTCGAAACCTTTGCGTTTGTAAGAGCTATGTCTGTAAGATGTAAAGTATAATTTTTGGAGAAAATCCTCTTTTTTTCTTTCGGAGCCTGTGTATTTTTAAAAGCCGTGTCTGTAAGATGAAAAGTGTAATGGTTGGAGAAAATTCTCATTTTTTTCTCGAAACCTTTTTGTTTCTAATAGCCGTGACTGTAAGATTGGAAGAGTAATGTTTGAAAAAAATCCTCTGTTTTTCGCAGAGAACCTGTGTGTTTGTATTATCCGTGTCTAAAAGATAGAAAGTGTTGGGATTGGAAAATTCCTCTTTTTTTCTCGAAACCTGTGTGTAGGTAATAGCCGTGTCTGGAAGAGGTGAAGCGTAAGATTTGGAGACAATCCTTCGTTTTCATTTATATCCTGTGTGTTTGAAATAGCCTTGTTTGTAAGATTAAAAGTGAAATGCTTAAAAAAATCCTGCCTTTTTTCTCGGAACCTGTGTAGTTTTTTAACCCTCAAACCACCGTATGGGGTCAAAACTGACCGCAGCCGTATATCGATGTGTGCAATTATGTCAATTCTGGTCGAAAACAAATTTCCTCCTAGGAGTTTGTTTGTATATCTGTCCTATAACTTCTTAACGATTTTAAAGAGATTGGCTCATTGTTGATTGACTTATCCTCGAAAGTTTATGCATGGTCCATTGGGGTCAAAACTGACCCCAGCATTTTTTCTGATGTACCTGTAAGCCAAATTTATTGTACCAACTTTTGGGCCATTATCATGTCAAATGAGGACATTAAGACGTCATCTGGGTAATATCGGCTGCCATCTTTGATTTTGACTGATGATGTAATCAAATTAGCATAAATTATGAATATTGAGTTGTGAAATTTATGTTGAATTGAATAAGATGTGATAAACAATTGTTATTTGCCAAGAAAACCTTAAAACTTAAATGTTTAACCCTCAAGCACCCGACCTTTTTTTGCGACTAAAATGACCGAGTGGTTATTTAGGGTTGCCATGGCAACGGAAGGCATATTTTTGCAAAAAAATTCCAATTTTGATTTAAACAAGGTTTTTTTGGTAAACCATGCTTGTTTTCTTACAACAATAAAGTTCTATGAAGTTTAATGCTTTTTTCATGATTCAAAATTTATAATTTATGCTAATTTCATGACGCCATTAGTCAAAATCCAAGATGGCCGCCCTTACAAGGTAAATGACGTCATAATGACGTCACATTATATGGTAATGACACTGAAGTTTCTAGGAGGATTTAGTTTTACATGTTTACTATTCTCTGAAAGTTTGGTGGTGATAAGATAAGTAGTTAGAGAGTTGGACTCAAAAGTTTGTTTCAAAACCTGCACTTTTTGGCTGGGGTCCGTTTGGACCCCAGACGGACTGATCACGGACTTTCTTTATAGCTTCCACAGTATTGTACCAATCTTCATAAAAACGTAGGAGAAGGTATAGAAGACATTGGCTGACAAAGTCACGGAAGGATTTTTTTCGTCCAATAAAAAATGTTCAAATAATACTTCAAAATGTATGCCTGGGGTCCAAATGGACCCCACTCGGGTGTTTGAGGGTTAATACAAAATTAGATAATTTCGTAATTAATATGTTTGTCAGAATTCCGTTGCCATGGCAACATAAAACATGATGAACATACTTTGTTCACTGAAACTGTTTGCTATCAAAATTTTCTAAAAAGTTACCAAGTTTGGTGGCCCTATCTGTATACAAGCACACAAGTTTCAAAAGAAGAACAGGATTTGTTTCCCAATCTGAAAATTTACATGTTAAAGTCACGGCGTTTACAAACACACAGGTTCCGAGAAAAACGGATAATTTAATCCAAACATTGCAGTTTAATCTTATAGACACGGCTTTCACAAACACACAGGTTCTGAGAAAAGCGGAGGAAAACCTTACACATAACATCCTACAGACACGGTTTTTACAAACTTACCGGTTCCAAATAAAAGGAAGATTCTTTTTAAAACATTACCTTTTTTCCAGCTGTTCCAGACACACATGTTGTGAGAGAAAAAAACGGAGCATTTTCTCCAAACCTTGCACTTAACAGCTTACAGACACGGCTTTTACACTGCCCAAAATGATTTTTTTCCTTTTTATTTTGCAAAACGATAACAAATCTAGAGACTTATTTAGGAAAATCTTTTTTTTTCATAATGCAAGATAAAAGAATAGTGTAAATTATTTTTTTATAACCAGAATCAACTCTTAAGTAATACAAGGATTTTTTTCTTCCTTAAAGATAACTTTCCTGTGAGGAAGCAATACAAGATAAAAAATTGAAGCATTTTTCGAAATACAAGAAAACAAATCTCAAATCACCTCATAAACGTTTCAAAGAGTCTTTTAAAGATTTCTAGGGGAGAGAATAATTTTCTTCCTGCAAGATACATTTTCTGTGAGGAAGCAATACAAAAAAGCGTTATTGGCAGTGTACAAGCTAAGGTTAAAGAAAAAACAATTTTCTCTAAACGCTACACTTTTCATTTCAGAGACACGGCTATTACAAATCAACAGTCTCAAAGAAAAAGGATTTATCCAAACCTTACAATTGACACTTTACAGACACGGCTACTACAAACACAAAAGCTCAGAGAACAAAAAGAGAATTTTCTCCAAACCCTGCACATAACATCTTACAAACACGACTATTACTAATACAAAGGTTCCATACTTAGAGAAAAACAGAGCGTGTTTCCAAACCTTACACTTTATATCTTACAAAAACCGTTTTACAAACATACAGGTTTCCCAAACAAGAAATCTTTTCAAAAAAGCTGTGCCTTGCCGCGTGGTAGGAATATCGTCAGGAAAAAGCGGGTCGGCACTTCAAGCCCGGCAAGGCAAAATGTTGTGCGTTGGCGTGCAGTAGGGATAATTTGCTTGTCTGCTAAATACGTATTATGGTAGCCAAAGCCTTGTATTGATCTGTTAATCTTGTTGTAAATATATGTAGGTGTCTTAAAATATGATGTTGCATTTTCTGACCCTCGACAACTAATAAATATGAAATAATTAGACCTTATTTCAAGGATATACAGTAACAATTTTAATTTATTTCATTTCTGTGAAAGGATAGCTGAGTGAGTACTGTATGGTTAGCAGGAGTTCAGGTACTTTGGTCAGCTGAGAGGGTACAGCATGCACAGCAGGCGTCCAGGTATTGTGGCCAGATGAGTGGGTACTGCATGCACAGCAGGAGTCCAGGTATTGTGGCCAGCTGAGTTAGTACCGCATACACGGCAGGAGTCGAGGTACTGTGGTCAGCTGAGTGGGTACTGCATGCACAGCAGGAGTCCAGGTACTGTGGTCAGCTTAGTGGGTACTGCATGCACAGCAGGAGTCCAGGTACTGTGGTCAGCTGAGTTAGTACCGCATACACGGCAGGAGTCCAGGTATTGTGGTCAGCTGAATGGGTACCGTATGCACAGCAGGAGTCCAGGTACTGTGGTCAGCTGAGTGGGTAATGTATGTATGGCAGGAGTCCAGGTACTGTGGTCAGCTGAGTGGGTATTGCATGCATGGCTGGAGTCCAGGTACTGTGGTCAGCTGAGTGGGTACTGCATGCGTGGCTGGAGTCCAGGTACTGTGGTCAGCTGAGTGGGTATTGCATGCATGGCTGGAGTCCAGGTACTGTGGTCAGCTGAGTGGGTACTGCATGCGTGGCTGGAGTCCAGGTACTGTGGTCAGCTGAGTGGGTACTGCATGCACAGCTAGAGTCCAGGTACTGCGGTCAGCTGAGTGGGTACTGCATGCACAGCAGGAGTCCAGGTACTGCAGTCAGCTGAGTGGGTACTACATGCACAGCAGGAGTCCAGGTACTGTGGTGAGCTGAGTGGGTACTGCATGCACAGCTAAAGTCCAGGTACTGCGGTCAGCTGAGTGGGTACTGCATGCACAGCAGGAGTCCAGGTACTGTGGTGAGCTGAGTGGGTACTGCATGCACAATTTGAGGTACTGTGGTAAGTTGAGAGGGTACTATATGAATGACTGCAGTTCAGGTATATGCACTATGGTAAGATTGAACAATTAGTTAAATTTCTTGTGTCAACATTAAAACCAACGGAATGAGCGTATGCATTTTTGATTGATAGAATACTAGGTGTTTCTAAACATATGACTGAAGGGTAGCACCCTAAATTTCATTACATTCTTCACAATTTGTGGTATAGGGGATCTGCTACCCTCCTCCACCGACAGCTTTAATTTTTTTGTCATTGTGACCAAAATGAAGGCATTACAACAAACAGTCCCGAGAAGACACTTAAAGATTGGCAAACGTTAGTTGGTAAGCAAGAAACTAAGACACGCATGTAAATAGAAAGACTGGGGAGGGGGGCGGTTTTGTTTCACTTCGTCTTTTCGGTTTTATGAAATTTATGAAATTATGTTTACAGCCGGACAAACCACAGTGTCATTTATTACACTTCTCAATAATGTGTTAACCTATAGTGTCAGGGAAGTACCATCAAGGTAACAAAAATTTCCGACAATGCACAAAGCAAAGTCATCTACGGAAGATGATGACTGGCCACAACAAAAACACCGAATAAAAACGATAATTTGTGGAACCACTACGATAGAACTAGGAGTTTGACATACTGAGTAGGTAGAATTTTATTTTACATATTCTAAGACGTTAAATTTTCCTTCTGAATTCCCGATAACTTTAAAGAAAGGATATATAATGAAGACTAGAAAATTTAGTACGTACCACAGGCCTGAGGTCTCTAACTGGAGTTTCTCACCGATAGCAGGCACGCGTTCTGAAAATGCGTCGCATACAGAAAATGCATTGCAAACAAACAATTATTGCTTGCGACAGGACTTGGATTAGTATTTAAAATGTAAATAGTGACCCGCAAATATTATTTATTACGACTTTTCGTGTAACGCTTTGAGCTCGCATTCTACTGAACTCAAGTTAGCGTTTTGCTGCGGTCATACGTTCTTGAGACGTTTTAATGACGTCATTGCCTACTTATATATTCACATACAATGCATTGGTCTGATTAGGCATTTATTTCATCTTTATGAATAGCTAATGCAAATTGTTATGTAAGATAATTCACTTGATAATATTTTACTACAATGGATCTGAAATATCACCATACAACGCTTCATTCATTCGATGTAACCAGATGTTAAGAGGCTTTCAGTACCGACCACAACTGTTATCAAATACGTAAATCGGAGGTATTAATCTTGACGGGGATGTACTGTTGGTCGCCTAAGCCGTAAGTTTGTCCACGAGAAAGAGAACTGGGAAGGGACTTCGGAAGGGCCTTTGGAAGGGCTGGGTTAACATTGTTTGAACCATTGATGCATCCAACCATCCAACCAAGAAAATAGTGGCCACAAGGCCATGCCGCTGCCGCGGCAAGGCAAAAACGAAGAAATGTATTTTACATTACACATTTCATCTTACATTACACATTTCATCTAACACTGTTTTTACAAATACACAGGTTCCTAGAGGGAAAAAAAAACCAGGATTTTCTCAATTTCCTCCAAACCTTGCACTTTTTACATCTTACAGACACTTTTACAAACACACAGGTTCTAAATGAAAACAGAGGATTTCCCCAAACCTCAAACTTCATCTCTTACAGACATGGCTTTTACAAACACACAGGTTCAGAAAAACCAGAGGATTTTCTTCAAACACTAAACTTCGTCTCTTACAGACACGGCTATTACAAACGCACATGTTCCGATAAAAAGAGCTTATCTCCAAACCTTACACTTTACATTTTACCGAAATGCTATTATAAACACACAGGTTCCCTGAGAGAAAAAATGATTTTCTCCAAATCACGCACTTAACATCTCACAGACACGGCTTTTACCAAAAAAAAAAAAGGTTACGTTAAAAAAGGAGAATTTTCTTCAAACCTTACAATTTTTTTTCTTACAGAAATCATCAAAAAGACATGGACTTTACAAACACACATAATCCGATAAAAAAGAGGATTTTCAGAAAAAAAAGGGATATACTCCAACCGTACCACTTTACATCTAACAGACACAGCTATAACAAACATACAGGGTCCGAGAAAAGCATATTTTAGTTTACATATTGCAGACACGCTATTTCCAATACACAGATTTAGGAAAAAAAAAGAATTTTTTTCCAAACCCTACACTTTATATCTTTTAGCTACAAATTTAGTATTACAAATATACAGGTTCGGTACTGAGAGAAAAACAGAGAATTTGTTTTTCAAGCATTACTCATTTAATCTTACAATCACGGTTATTTCACACACAGGCCCTAGGTTTCGAGAAAAAAACGGAGGATTTTCTCCAAACCTTACACTTAACGTTTTACAGACACGGCTTTTACAAACACACAGGTTCGGTACTGAGAAAAAAACAGAGCATTTTTCCAAACCTTACATTTTCTATCTTACAGTCACAACTATTACAGACACACAGGTTCCGAAAGAAAAAAACGGATGATTTTATCTAAACCTTAAACATCTTACAGACACGGCTATTACAAAAACCCAGGTTCTGAAAAAAAAAAACGTAGAATTTTTTTCCATTCTGAAAGAAAAAAAACTCGGATTTTCTCCAAACCCTACAATTAACATGTTACAGACACGGCTTTGACAAACACACAGGTTCTTATTGAAAATAGAGGAGTTTCTCCAGACATTGCACGTTACATCTTACAGACATGACTATTACAAACAGACAGGTTCCGAGAAAAATGAGGATTTAATCCAAATATCGGACTGTTTTTCTTACAGAAATTGCTTTTAACCCTCAAACCACCGTAGCTTTTTTGTGACGTAGATTACCGTATGGGGTCAAAACTGACCCCAAAACGTTTCGTACAAATACAGTTTTTTTGTGTGAATCTTTTTGTGATTTGTATATATGTATAGTTTCATAAATCTATGACAGACTGACATGATTAGGTGAGGACACTTCTCAATTTTAGTTGGAACCAGCATAATTTTAGTCTATTTTCTCAATATCAGATCAGAGTTTAAGAAATTAATTCTATATTTTTCTGGTAATAAGACAACAATTTTGCTAAGGATCATGGAAAATTACTCCCATCATCCTTTGCTGCAAATTTCAAATTCTAGACAGTTGCAGCTTGCATGCAAACTGCCTCTCCAGGTTTATTTGTCTGATGTGCATTAGATCTTACAAATACAGGGCACAGATATGGTAGATTTCTTTAGGACACTGTCCTGCATCACCTGGGACCCTGTTTACAATGTGGCCTTGCATTTCTAAGCTCCAAAGTGCAACCAAAGCAGAAGTCAAGCTTGGAAAATTATCTATTCAGGTACGTCAGCCATCTTGGTTTTCAAAGTATTTTAATTTCACATTTTCTTTGGTTGCATATGCATGATAAGGCGACCAGTAATTGCAGAATGTAGAAGTGAACACTTGCATGCATTCCTCCAAAACACTAAGACGTAAGTATGATATTTTTAAGGAAGGAAAAGTATAGAGATGTTGATGTCCAAAATCCTTATGGGGGAGGGGGGCATTTATTAGGGAATTGTTTGTTCATAAACTGTCTGTGTTTTAGGCGTGGAAACCAGTTGGACCAAAGAGAATGCCCCCATCTCAACTTTGGAAAAGCTTTCAACAAGAACAAGATACATGTATTATGATTATGATACCATCACCAAGACACCAACAACACTACAGCAGTAATGGTGCTGTTTTAGAAAGACAATAATTAAGTTATTAGTATGCTCAGTATCAGGAAAATGGATTTTTAGAAGCAAGCATCATATATAATCTAAATCTGTTGGTATCGGCAGTAATGTTGCAATCTTTAAAATAATGGTTCATAGAAAAAAATGCCCCAAAATCTGGTATGAAACTTATTGATGGAAATGAGTATGATTGGAAATATATTTACAACTATATAAACAGCAACATTGACCAGTTCGTGATACAAGAACCTCAATCTCACCTTAAGAAATGGTTTCTATGTTTGTAGGTGTGAGAAATTCAGTCTTGAACTTAAAGATAGCAAGTTGTTGCTAATACAAAAACTTCAATATTAGCACAGCAAAGTAGAACCCGTAGGTCGGCTAGCTGTCCGAAATTTGGTCTTGGTGTATAAGAGTATATTAATCTCAGATGTAAAAGAATATCTTTAGGCAATAAGAAGTGTGCTTTTGACTTAAGAAAGTTACTATTCTTGTATGAACAATGAAGAACATATTTCTAGCAATAAGAAGTGTGCTCTTGATGAAAGAAAGCTATTCTTGATATAAGAAATTTAATCTTGGTATAAGAACACCAATCTTGAAAGTAAGAAAATATTTCTGGGAATAAGAATTGTGCTCTTGCTGTAAGAAAGTTACTCTTGCCGGTATAAGAACACAAATCTTGAAAGTAAGAATATATTACTAGCCAGTAAGAATTGTTGTCTTGATGTAAGAAAGTTATTCTTAATATAAGAAATTTAATCTTGGTATAAGAACACAAATTTTGAAAGTAAGAAAATATTTCTAGGGAATAGGGGAGGGGTTGTCTGGATGTAAGAAAGTTATTCTTGATATAAGAAATTTAATCCTGGTATAAGAACACAATCTTAAAAGTAAGAAAATATTTCTAGCCAATATGAATCGTTCTCTTGATGTAAGAAAGGTATTCTTGTTATAAGAAATTTAATCTTGGTTTTAAGAAAGCCAATCTTGAAAATAAGAAAATATTTCTAGGCAATTAGAAGTGTGCACTTGTAGTAAGAAAGGTATTCTTGTTGTAAGAATAGCAGTCTTGGAAATAAGAAATGGATCTAGGCAATAAAGAATTTTACTCTTGATATGAGAAAGTTATTCTTTTGTGTGAGAAAATCAATCTTGGAAGTAAGGCAATAAGAAGTGCGCTCTTGAGGTAAGAAATGTATTCTTGGTGTAAGAACACCAATTTTCAAAGTAAGAAATTCAATTCTTGGTGTGAGAACACCAATCTTGAAAGTAAGAATTTCAAAATAAGTCTAGGCATCAAGAATTGTGCTCTTGAAGTAAGAAAGACAGTCTTGCTGTAAGAGCACCAATCTTCAAAGTAAGAAAATGTTTTTAGGCAAAAAGACTTTCTGATCTTCATGTGAGAAAAGGATTGTTGAACACAAGGCTGCAAATGACAATATATTAGTAAAAGAATAGGCATAAGAACATTTATGAAAAAATCTTACTGTAAGACTAACATTCTAGTTAAACTTTATGAGATACCTGTAAGAAATATAGTCTTGCTTCAAGAAAATTCAGTAAGTAAAAAATTGCAAAAATTTTCTTATAGTCAGGAAAAAAATCTTATATGGAGACAAAAATGTCTGTACAAGAAAAAAACAAGAAAGAAAGAAAATGCATTTTTGGTAGTGAGGTTACTACAGGTTAATATAGCATTATACTTTTGGGGGGACGGGATAATCTTTAACCGTCACAAAACATATAAATAAAACCAAATCTTGTTATAGTCCTATGTAGTAAATGTTTATTCAATCAATACTTATATTTTCTGATATTTCAAGTCTGCAAAAATATCAGGTTTTAATGTTAAATATTGTCTGTTAAGCAGTAATTAAAGGTGACATGTCTGTTTACTAAAAGTTGATAAATAGAAAAATGTTATCCATAGACCTTATCTGAATTTGCCGAACAGTAATTGAAATAAATCTTCAGGTAACTTTCTATTAAACAACAACCTAGACCTTTAGAAACTCGTTGCCGGTACCAGTTCAGCACAGCTTTGAACTATTCTTTGTCACAATTTATCGAGTTGGTCGTGGACACTGGCGGTTTGGGGACGTTATTGGGTGGGCGGGCAACAGAAGGAGACGTGAAAACTGTGGCTGCAATTTTCGAATTCTTACTTGTGCTCCAGCCAAAATATTACAGCAAAATGAGTTTGAATAGACCTAATCTGACAGAGATTACGCAAAATCAATACAATGAAAGATCGCTGTTAGTTGAATATGATTAAGTGTTTAAAACACATTCCAGTAAAAAAAAAAACAGTGGATAACATCAGTGACAAACAATGTGTGGCCAAACAATACTGTGAGTACATTCAAGGGGATTTACTTTCACAGAAGCTGGAAAAATGATTGGTCGATGTCGTTTTAAGTTCACTGAAGCGCCATAGACTGTACATAGTCACATACTATAGGGGAAAATGTTCGCGATAGTTTTAAGTTCGCGGTAAAGTGGCCACCGCGAAAGGGGCAAAAACAAAGCTACCGCGAACATTTCTGCATTTACATTATAGTCTTGGTAACAATCAAAAATGACGGGGGCCCTTATCTAGTGGGGTATTTTCAAACCGGGACTTAGGCCCCAACTAATACATTGCAGTTAAATGGCTTTAAAAAAGCTCTGACAGAAATTGCACATAATTTATGTTGGGATGGATGTTGTTACTTGGCTGTAATAAACTGACGACAAAATACGATGAGTATTCTTCGTTCCGTGTTGACTACAATGCTGTATCGGAAGTCCTGTCCCCATCGTTCTGGCCATGTGGGATCCTAGTGCGCCGCTTTCACAGTAGGCGACGCTCTTCCACTTTTTAACCATGGACTTGAAACAGAAACTGCGGATTGTATCGTATAACTGTCCTTCTGTCAAAAACTCCGTTGGAACAATCAAAAGTCTGTATGAATCAAATGACATTATTATGTTACAAGAACATTGGCTTCTGCCTGATGATATTCCTTTTCTAAGCAGTATTATTCCTGAGTTTATGGCCTCAGGGAAGTCGCCAGTAAATGTTGAAGCAGGGGTGCTGCAATGACGCCCGTATGGGGGAGTGGGGATCTTTTGGAGAAAGACCCTATCTTCTGTCATATCTCCTGTAGACATCGATGATGATAGTCTCATAGCTGTTAGAATAGATTTGAATGGATGTCAATTAATTTGTGTATGTGTCTATATGCCTTGTGATATGCCAGCTAATACTGACTCTTTTCTTGAGAAGCTGGGTAAACTTGAGGCACTCCTGGATGATTATAATTCGTATGCAACTTGGGCGATTTTAATGCCTCCCCTACAAGTAGATTTGGTGTATTGTTACAGAAATTTTGCGAGGAATCTGGATTACACTACTCTGACAGGGAACTTCTTCCTGCCGACTCTTACATTACCTCAGTGATGTCCATGCTTCTACATCATGGATCGATCACTGTCTGGCAAGTGACACGGCTCACCAAAACATTAACAATATTCCAGTGTTGCACGATTTTGTCTCCTCTGATCACTTTTCACTTTGTATCTCTTTAGATGCAAATTTACAAGCCATAGCTAAGGCTGCATACTCTGAGATTCCTCGCAAAATCACTGACTGGGCCAGGGCGGTGCCAGGCCAAGTAGACATGTATCGTTTATCTGTGGACAGTTTTCTGTCGAACGTGGAAATTCCGCTGGACGCATTGATTTGTAAGGATCCGAATCGTCAGGATCAAGCGCATACTAATGCCCTAAACCTGTTTACCTGCCAATTAATTGCCACTCTAAAAGATTCTGCAAATTCCACTATAACTCAAAGAACGTGTTGCAATTCCTTTAAACCTGTCCCTGGATAGAATGAGGTTGTTAAGGATTTGCATACGGCTGCACGTGAGGCCTACATTCTTTGGAGGGAAAGTGGCCGCCCTCGCTCAGGTCCCATTTTCTCCTTAATGAATAAAGCCAGGGCAAAATTTAAGTACGCCCTAAGACAGTGTAAACAGGAGGAAAACAGGGCAAGAGCCGACTCGACTGCGAAAAGTTTCAATGCCGGCCATACTAGAGAATTCTGGAAAAAGGTCCGTAGTACCAAATCCTCTCATTCTGTAATACCTAACACTATAGATGGTTGCTCTGGGGCTGACAAGATTGCAGACATGTGGAAGAGTCATTTTGATAAATTGCTGAACTCTGTTAATAGTGAGGTGCATAGACCTGCTGTGATGTCTGATCTGTCGACAGGTTGCCTTTTGAATTTGATACGAGGATGCAAATCTCTGCTGTGGAAATATATGACATAATTAGAAATTTGCCCAATGGGAAAGCGTTTGGGTCTGACGAAATAAGTAATGAACACCTGAAATATGCGGGGCCTAAACTTAGCATATGCATATCACTATTGTTTTCAGCCACGCTTGTCCATAACTTCATTCCGAAAATTATATTAGATACTACCATAATCCCGGTGCTTAAAAGCAAATCTGGTAATATTTCTAGTATTGATAATTATAGACCAATTGTCCTTGCACGGGTAACTTATCCAAAGTTCTGGAGGCCGTTTTATTGAACAGGCTAGAGCCATATCTTCAAACCACTGCTCATCAATTTGGTTTTAAACGTGGACAGGGACTCGACATGTGTGTATTTACTTTAAAACAGACAATTGAGTACGTCGATGTAGGTTAGACATCCAGGTAATAAGATACGCCAAAAATAGTTACTCAAGCAACTGGATATGGTTTTGACCGGCCATACTAGAGAATTCTGGAAAAAGGTCCGTAGTACCATATCCAGTTGCTTGAGTAACTATTTTTGGCGTAGACAATTGAGTACTACCGGGGTCTCGGTTCGCCAGTTTTTGCTTGTTTCTTGGACGCCTCCAAGGCTTTCGATAGGGTAAACCACTGGACTCTATTTAAGAAACTCCTTGACAGAAATGTGCCGGTGTATTTGGTGATGTTTCTGGTTTACTGGTACCAGAACCAGACAATGTGTATTAGATGGAACAATGTTTTGTCTCCCAGCTTTTATGTATCAAATGGTGTAAGGCAAGGGAGTCTTCTATCCCCACTATTATTCAATGTATATATTAATGACTTAAGTTCGAGACTCAGCAGTACTAAAGTAGGTTGCTATATAGGAGGCTTTCTTGTGAACCATCTTTTTTACGCTGACGACATGTGTTTGTTATGCCCTAGCCTCAAGTCTCTGCAAAATCTTGTAAGTACTTGTGAGGACTTTGGTTTAGAAAATGATTTGTTATTCAATGTAAACAAGACATGCTGTATGTACTTCCCGAGTGCTAGTTTGCCACTTCTATATCCGCTCCCGTCGATCAAACTGTATGGAGAGTGTTTGAGATTTGTGACATCATTTGTATACCTTGGAATTGCTATTAATGACAGACTGAGTGATGATGACTGTATTCTCGCCCAGCTAAGGGGTCTGTATTGTCGTGCAAATACTATAATTCGAAAATTTTGTCTGTGTTCACCTACTATTAAGAAAACACTGTTCATATCTCACTGCTCCCAACTCTTTGGTGCGCAGTTATGGAATTCTTTTCGTTCGAATGTTCTGTCGAAATGTCGCATTGCTTACAACAATTGTTTCCGTATAATAATGAATTTTCCTAGATCTTGTAGCGCAAGTGAAATGTTTGTATTTAACAATACGGATACCTTCGACGCCAGATGGCGTAAACAGTGCCTTTCATTTGTAAATAGGCTTTTCAATTCATCCAATACCATTGTGCAGTCTGTGCTCTTTTTACCAGAATTCTTTCTTCCCCAACCTCTGGCGGCGCCTCTATACTTAGTCATAATATCTTCATGATGGTCTAAAATGTTGTACATATTGTATGTTTTTTTATGTTTGTCCATGTGTCCTATGGGCCAGTTAGAGCCTGAAATAAAGAAATGATAATAATGATAATAAGTGGGACGGTCCTTTGGTAAGTACAAACTATATTATTAAGTTTCAGTTTCTGGCAAAACTAGGTTTTAATTTTTTAATGGCATATCATGACATTTAATAGTTTAAAGCCTCAAACGTACCTGCCCACCTCTGCTGTGAGAAACGTTATAACTTGCAACGTCTTCATACTGGCCAATGGACAACAGGAACTCATGTCGGGTTGAAGATACGAAAGAACAAACAGCTGAGTGGTATATAATTGATGATCTTGTAAAAGATTGGGCTTGGGAAATTTCACAGGTATTCAATGTATCACAAAGGTCTTACAGTTTGTGTATATAGTGAGCTAGAATCAGTAGCGTGCATT
>NC_049979.1:30033637-30036279 GCF_000003815.2 Branchiostoma floridae
AATGTAACCGTGCTATGCGTTTTGACCTATAATTTGTCTAATTAATTCGCTGTAGCGCCATAGACTGTAGTCACATACTATTGTTGAAAAATGTTTGCGGTAGTTTTAAGGTGGCTATGAAGTGGTCCCCGCAAAAGGGGCAAAAATAAAACTTCCACGAAAATTTCTGCATTTACAGTATACTCTTGGTAACAACCATACAGGACGGGGGCCCTTATCTAGTGGGGTATTTTCAAAGGAGGACTTGGGCCCCAACCAATACAGTACAGTAGAATGGAATTAAAATGGCTCTGACAGAAATTGCACAAAATCTATGTTGGGATGGATGTTGTTTATCTAATACTTGGCTCGTGATGGGTTGTGAGACAAACACACACACACACACACACACACACACACACACACACACACACACACACCAACACACACACACACACAAACACACACACACACACACACACATTACTCCTCATAAGACGGCTAGAAGTAGTTGTTAATATTAGTTAAAAACAATGTATCGTTGGTCACGATCATACAGGGACTCTGTTCGGTGGGGGCCTCAGTTTTAAAGCCCTGACCTGGACCCCAATACATAACAGTTCATACAGGGACTCTGTTCGGTGGGGAGTTTTCAAACCCTGAGCTGGGCCCCAATACATTACAGTTGAGTGATTTTGAATAGACTGGCTCTGACAGCAATTACACTTAATGTATGCAGGGATGTTGTTAGTTGGTTCACTGCACGAAAATGACTTCGAATCCTGATAAATACGACGGATCCGAAATCGGGCGACATGCCAAACACGGAACGTTTCCGAGCGAATGCGGACAAATCCATGATCTTTACTCGAATACGACGATGCACCGCAAATCGGACCGATTACGGTGCCGTATTTCTCTCGGATACGAGTTTCCTCAAATCCTGACAGATACGGTGGCGTATTTGGGTAGATACATGATTTTGATGGGAACTTTCACATTAAATATAATTAACAACAGTACACTGCAATACTAGGACACTTGATAAGTGCAATCGGGAAGGAAAGAAATTCCGACTGCCCGAATTAATAAAATAATATCTCCAACTTCATAGCATTGAACAATTTTGTATGGTGTATCGGTGACTTCTGTGTGGAAAATAACGTTTGAATAACAAACCAATTGCTACCAATCGTTAGGCCAGATAGACTTTTGGCTAAACGCTGCCTAACCATACTACTGGTGTTAAAACTTCAGGCCCTAAAAATCCATTAAAATGCACAGAGGCAGTCTATGAAGTGTTTATTCTTAGGACTGATTGCTCTAATTTCGTGACAAGGAAACAGCTGTTGTAGTAAAGAGTTCACATCATTAGTTTAGTTTTTGAAGATTTTCTTAATTTTATCATTTATAATTTTCATCTTCACCCGGTAACGTTACATCTCTGGGTCACTGTCACAGTTATCTATCATATTGATGATCTTTATTCTCATGTTCCTGCCCATGCTAAATGCAGCAATTCGGTTGTATTACATGGGATACTAAAGGATAATTACTATAACATGTAGTGTTACAAGTGAACATCTGGACCTTTGTTGTCATTATATCTATTGTTTACATGCCTTTTCACTTTTCTCAAAAAGTGGTCGGATTTACCAAGCATTTCAGCTATTTGGCTTTTTTAAGGTTTGTCGTCTTCTTTTGTTTCTTATCATTCGGGGTATGTTTTTCTATATGTTTCTAATAGCCTGCCATTACACGGAAAAGATATTAGAGTAAGTAACGAAAATAACCCTTATTTTCATATGTAACCAATCCTCTTGGCATTGTGTGTGGTCGTATGGTGAATGATGAAGGGGGAATGTAAACATTTATATATAGCTTTTGATAATCAATTTGTAAAACAAGACTATAGACACTTAGCTTGTAATGATGTGTACTCAATGTCAAGGATGTTGTATACTGTTTTCATATATATTGTTTTAATTAACATATGCGGGCCGAGTAGGTTATGTGTCTGTTCTAAATTCCATCACCATCCAGGCTACCATTATGTGTATATCTGTCGAATCAACGAAGGAAATGAAATAAAATGAATGCATATACTTCTGTGTGACAATGACAAATTCAGTTCAGGTCAGGCATCGTATCACAAAGCTGACGAATAGATGTTATGGTCCAACGGATCGGACCTGGTCACCAGGTACACCTGGCATGTTATCGTACGGTTGTCAGTTGTTACCGACGACCTTATGTGACAGATTTAAAGATATATGGGCGTCTAGCTTCAGGCGTGATGTGTGTTTTTAATTGGGACTTTGTGGTGTAGAACCCTCAGTTTTGCAGCTGGCGTGTTGTGCAAACTGTGTTCTTCTTATAACTGGTAACGCTTTGCCGACAAACTTTTCATTACTTTAGAGACACAAGGACTCTACCTGTACTTCGCGTATTTTATTTGGATTCCAAAAGTAGCCGACCAGACTCACCAGGTCACCAATCACCTGACAAAAGGTCAGCATTGTTTTGGTTCCTAAACATGGGCGTTCTATAGTTTATGTGTTTCTATTTACCTACCAGAATGCGAGCATGAAGTAAGTGTGACCAGCAAAATCAACCATTTTCGTGTACGGGACGCTAATTCAAACTCTAAATCATACAATCAA
>NC_049979.1:30036388-30049457 GCF_000003815.2 Branchiostoma floridae
TCGTATAAACTTGAATGGCAAATAAAAACAATTGTAGACCCAATATTGAAGGTAAATGACAGAAAATGGAAAATAAGCCTTCTTCATTTATCTGTTTATTCTTCTGAAATGACCTGTACATCATTTAACTGACATGTTCAGATAAAACTATAGCCATATCTTTAACAAAAAGTCAGGCCCAGTACTGTAGAGAAAAATGTTCCGTTTAGAAGGCAAAAAGAATTATGATCACAGTATGCTTGTCGTCAGATAGGTCATGTTTTCTATGGCGGGGTCGTCAACTTGCTCGCGAACGAAACGTTACAGTCGAATAGGTATTTTTACGTTTTGTGTACATCTTTATCCAAAGGTTAAGAACCAAGAACTTGAAGAAATGATATTTAGTTAGAAGTCAGGATGTAGACAAATCAAGGATAGGATTTGTTCACTTTTGTTTGGATTACGTTAAACTCTGTGTTATGATTGGCTGAACTGAGGTGTCTTTTCCTACTTTTGTTTTTCAAATAGAACCATGTACCAATCGTTAGAACTTTAAGACGGTTATCGAATCCCATGTCTGGTCCAGTTTTGTAGTTTCTCTTTCATGTGATATTATATTGGTGTAAATCAACCCTAAAAATTCCACCTGGTGCTGTTATAACTCCAAATAAAACATTGTTATAAGGGCCTTCTTAACATTGTACTGAACAGCGAATTATCTAAACTGTATACACATTATAATTACTGATGCAGCATTTGTACATTTATTAAAAGCGCGTGTTTTTCTCTTGTGTGACGGCATTATGGTATCAAATGGAATCATGAGAGTTTATGTTACTTCTAGTATTTTTACAATCCTGTTAGCTACCCTCTCTGTGGCTAATTGTGGATCCAAATAAAGTCAATGTTGATAAATCTGTTTCTAGATCTATTAAAAAGTTTGCAATCTCTTATAACATCAGCCATTATGTTCTGGACTTTCAGATAATAATAGGTAAATAGATAATAAATAGTGACAAAACACGTCATTAGTCGGTGCAGGAAACGTCAGCTCTACTTTTCTATTGTGATTTTTTTCCTTCTTTTCTTTCTGTATTTGCTAAAACTATGTAATTGGAGATCAGAAACAAAATATGCCGTAGGAGTTTAGTCCTTAGTAGAAAATCTCAAGGAAAATGTCCTTAAGTCGTTGCCTCAACACCGCTGAAGCAAAGACTAAACTGAACTGATTAAGTATTAGGACCGTGGTTAACAATATGCATGTATAGCCTGGCTCTGCCAAAATCTTACTTACATTAGACAGCCAGCAAGGTATATTACGTTCGTTTAGGTCATGTTGTACAAGAAACGCATCATACTGTAGGTTATTTGTCGTTGCTTCTCTATTTAATTTACAATAAGAAAGTAGTCTGCTGTTAGCCTCGATCCACAGAGGGAATCTTCATAGTTACGCCTTAGTACAAGGTTACTGGCATTTCATATTACCCCTTAACTTTAACTTAACAACACTTCAGATGCGTTTCCTCCAGCTGTTGGGAATTATCATTTAAACTAGCATTGCCCGACACTTCTGTACCATGCAATCATATTGGTACAATACATGTGTCAAATATCTTACTCCGCAGTCATACTGAATAATTGTTTCCTCCAAAAGTTGTCCTAATGCTGCATAGTGCTCTTAGGGCCTTCTTCTTTTGCAGGGTCTTAATGACTGTGTTAAACTTACACCACGCTGTCAGTACCACGCCTAAATACGAGGATACCACTCCTATGTCTTTGTCAAGTAAACAAAACTTACAGTTTATAACGATAGTCCCTTTCCATTTAAAAACAATATTTTTTTTTACCTTTTTTTTACTTTTTAAGTTTACTGTTAGTTTTCACTTGTTGCAGTTAAGACCGATAATATTAATTGCGTTGACTGGTTGACAAGATGAAAATGTCACTAACATAAGATAAACTTGATACGTTGGATGAAGGAGGAATAGTGGTATTCAGCTTTCCTGTATTGAGGTTGTCTACAAAATCACCAATGTACACATTAAATAACAAGGGGATTTGAACACAGCCCTGTCTCACACCAATCTCTATGTGGATTTTTTTTACTGAAACCTATGTTAGTTTTAATGTTTCTAATGGAGTCTATAAACTTTTGATGATATGGAAGCATTTATATTTGTCATTTAAAGAAAAACCTTAAACAGAAGACCCTGGTGCCTTTGAAAGATTAAGAAAACAAGCAAAAAGGCCATTTTACTGTCTGTGTGTATATAAAGATATAATCTGCTTTCCTGCATTTTTCTGAACCCTGTAACACATCGTTGATCAGTAAAAACTTAGGTCAAAACTCGTATATAATAGCCTGTATATTCTAGCCATTTACGGCAAACGTTAAAGGCCTCATGTGGCCTCAGATGTTAACTTCTTGCTCGCGCCCCTTGAATGTTTCAGTCAGTTTTGTGCACTGTATACGCGCGTTAACTTCCCTCGGCGAACCCGCTCGTGTTTACCGATAACTGGTCCTGCCGCAGGGTGAGTGACGACCCCTTTATAGTGCTTGGTTTGTGTCTAACAAATGTTACTCATAAGCTATTATACTAAAACCTGACAAAAGAACTTAGTCGAACAGTCCAGCGTATGCGAGGGTATATAGTTATATTTCAATTAGAGACTTCTTGATTGTAGCGCAACTGTCCCAGAATGTAAACATGGAAAATGAACGCAGTTTGTAAAATGAAGAGAAACGTTTACAAAACCCCTGTCTGGTACCCCATTAAATTGCATACAGAAAAATGACCTCGATTGTCAGGGCTGCTTCGGAGGTGATTAACTACTCGACTTAATGACGTTGCTGGACAGGTTACGGGTCCTTTGTAGTGTGGCATGGAACAATGGCGACAGTGTGCCTCATTCTTCTAATGTTTTCTATCTTGGCATGACATGTCAACCACCCGGCGTGTAAGACAAGGACGTAGAACCATTGTATCCAGTTAGTTTTTGCAGTGAAATGTCCATGTGAACAGGAATTGCCCCTCGAATGGGGCCAAATATCGTCAGAACGTTTTATATTTTATATATCCTATATCCATATTTTTTACCTTTGATTTCTCACGAACCAGAAATTTCCGTCTGGATTTGTGTCCATAAGATCTTTATAACCTGCACGTTTCTATCTGCTGATACGAGAGAAGCTGTTAGGTCTCCATCACAAGATCAGATACCCAGAAAATTTCGTTTCCCTTTTCCCAATGACGGGTTTCCATGCTCTTATCTATATTTTAGATGTACTGCCGCAAACGACTGAACTTAGAAGGAAACAATGTAGTTCACAAATAAACGCTACCTTGTAGACGTGTGAGGCGCAAATATGAAGTAGAAATATGCAATATCTAAACGTAATATCATATGCAGATAGGCAGGTGATCATTTCATTATAGATAACTTTAAAGTTAGGAGATCGTATCTTCTAACAAGTTATGTCATAAGAGGCCTGTAAGACAGAGAAAATCTAGAAGTAGGTTTGAAGATATTTTAAGAATGAGCACTTTGTAATTTAACATTGAAAATGTACACAGAGGAAAAAATGACATTTTGGACACCGTAAATTTCAAAGAAAACAGATTATTCCAGAATTACTGTAGCTACAGTGCAATGTCTGATCATGTTATCTATGGCTATGGCTTACATGTTACCCTACCCTGTATGATTGGAAAATAACAAAACGATCGTCAACAAAAATAAGCAATAAAACAGCAGTATAATGATATCTTGCCTATAACCTTTAATTACATTAATGTACTGACTAATTAGAAAGGTCGGGAGATTTTATCAAACCTGCATAAGAAGCATAGTTATATTCTGACAGAAACCCACCCACCCACCCACCAACCAACCAACCAACCAACCAACCAACCAACCAACCAACCAACCAACCAACCAACCAACCAACCAACCAACCAACCAACCAACCAACCAAAAAAAACACGGTTGTCACTAAGTACATGCATTGTTATCCTTCGGTGTATATTTTGACTATTCTCTGCACCTGAAAAATTGCAACTTCTAAGCTAATCACAGAACATCATACTTTGTATCATCACAAAAGTCATTCAAATCTTGTTCGCTGTTGATTCGACTCTAAGGGTTACTTGGAATTTTCCTGAAGTCGTATTTGCGTGGTTGGTGTGGTGTGACTAGTAGCGTCTTTTGCTCGGTGCAACCAAGAGGTCCCTCGTTCTACACTCGCCATGCCCAACATTGAAAAGGCACTTATATGACATTCTCTGACTGACGCAACAGATCGACGTCGAAATGCGACCGAGTCATGACCAAGACTAAAAACAAACTGATTTTCTTAACTGATGCAGTACCTATGTACTTATAAGCGTGGAAGTTAAACATACATCCGCTGAGAACCAGTAGAGAAAAATATTTAAATTTTCACTAGCATTTTGACAATATTTCATGCTAACCTGTACCTTTCTTTGTTTTCAGCCTGTAGACGGCCTTGGAATTCTATTGATTTATGTAATAATGGGGGTTAATTCAACCTCCTAGCTGCTGGTATGGTCACATTAGGGAGTTTTTTATTAGTGCCTTGTCCAGGACCTAGCGGAAACTTTTTTTAAATCCTAGCTTTTAACTTTTTTTTAGTTTTATACTCTTGAATCGCCAAGTCAGACTTACATATATGGGCATAACCTTAACGCAATGGAGAATTTTCTCAAGTAGAGATTTAAGTTTTCTAAAGTTTATTGTTATAAAACATCCATGCGTTGGTTAACATTTACCTGTCAAGAGGCCTTTATTAAAGTAATGTTTACACTACCAAATCAGCCAATAAACTATCACGGCTCGCTTTGCAACCGGCAGTAGTGCTGCAAACAATGTGGCTTGGCCACAGAACCTACACAAAAGAGCTAAAATTCAAGAGACAGAATTGTGCGGAGACAACAGTTGACCGCAAATGAAATGTAACTGTCCTTGGATGGTTTCCTGCATAAAAGTTTTGTCTCGCCCCTATATCCTTGACACCTAGCCGTGGCAGTTTGATTTGAAAAAAAACTTTTTTATGGTTATGCAGTATTATTGTAATATTCTTCGGTACTAAGTACTAAGGTCAGAGTAATGCTAGACTACATGCTATACCATGATTTTCAACTTTTCTTTAATATCTACTGCATAAATAGCTACTATGTCACGTCACTAAGTGGATAAACAGTGCTCCTGGCGGGCGACAGACGTCTCGTCTGTTGTAGTGAACACAACACTAGCACTGCCATCCTGTGATGCAGTAGCTTGCTATGCCACCTTCCAACTTGCTTTGTCGTTTTTATCATGATATTCCTCTGCCCAAAACTATGTGAGATGAAAACAAAACGTTATTGTAATGAGGACACCCCCAGCAATTCTGTTCACAATCTTCTGTTTGCTGATGAATAGGAATATGAATTTTAAACAGGTGAACCACCAACATTATTCAATACATTTTTTTAATCATGGCATAAATGTGGTCGGATTTATAAAGTGTTGGATTAAGATGTGTTCAGTCATTTTAAAAGGTCGGTCGTCTTTTGTTTCTTAACATTCCGAGTGTGTTTTGTATGTGCGTCTAATAGCCTGCTTTTACATAGAAAAGATAAAAGAGAGAGTACGGACAATACTATTTCACTTTTTGGTGGTCTTAAGTTAGTATAGAGTCTTGCGGCAGACATGTAGTTCTTATTTGTGTTTATATATGACTTTTGAATGTGCATGAGGAATAAGCCATGGCAAATGTCCCTAAACGGAAACAGATACGAATTAATCCAACAACTTCAAATGTCCTGACCTTTGTTGATTTTTACAGATGTTCTGACGGCTGTTGGGCACCCCCCCCCCCCCCCCCCCCCATGGATTTCTAAATTTTGGACTCGACTTAGAACCCGATGTGGTGCACATTTCTTTATAAATTTTTCGAGAAATTTTCATTATATATCACTATACGGTGGTACATTTGTACTGAAATTTTGCTCCTTGTCACCCCCTTAGAATTTTTTTTACGTGTCACAATACCTTATGGGGCTATTTCTGTGCATTCGTTGAAAATCATAGACATGAAAATGCTAGTTTGAGATTATTGGTGCAACATTACAGATCTTAACTGGCGATGTGGTTTACCAACAGGTATTTGCAATGCGTCTGTGGACAGAAGAGAGATGAACATGCTGCAAATAAAAGGAAGGCCCACAAAGATTTCCTTTGTAACTTAATGCTGTTATTTAGCAGCCATGTAATCGACAGACAGTAGGTGTGAAATATTCCTCCCTGCCCAGTGCGTGCCACCAGTTTAGTGTTAATTTGTTACTCTGTATTTGTATGAACAGACTTCATGGGTGTTAAATATACTTCGCTAGAATATACTTCATTTCCTTGAGAGCTTAGACCCCATCCCCACCCCCCGCTGTATACTTCATGGTAATAACTTTATGTCATTTATGTTGAATTGTTACCCTGTGGCACTTATTCCTACTTTAGTGACTTCCATGGTATAAGATCATAGTTGGCCTATTGCGTCCGTTCACAACAAAATCACTGACGTATGGGTTTACCATGGTTTCTTTTGTTCATCATTTTTTTGTGTTCCACTTGATTTAGAGACATTGTTTACAAACACAGCAGAGGTTTCCATTCCACTTGCTGAAACCGTTAATCTCAACCACTACTACGACTATTCTGATCCACCTAAATATATCATAAACAGGCTACTTAGGTTAGGTTGGCCATGTTCGTTAAGCAGTTTGGAGAGAGCAGTCCGTGTATGAAGGTTCCGGCGAATATGCACGATGCAAGAGCTAACTTGTAGTAGACGATTCGGTGAGAAGGGTAGGGAAGTCTACATCATACTCATAGGATTTTACATTACTATCGGAAGAAACTAGAAAAGGTATTGAACAAAAAAGTATGAAATGTTTCTAACATATTTCTTTATACAATATAAGAGTGATGTCTATCATCTAAAGTAATGAATGCCTCGGAATTAGAAACACATTGTGTCTATATGGCGTTCTTGAACTGAGAATATTGCATTCTAAAGTCCCATTAGTTTTTTTTTCTTTTATGGCTTTATGCTAGTAAAAGTGACGTATTCTTCAAATATCTCATACGTAGTTGCTACTTCACTACATTTATATAAGTACCCCTGTCTGGCCAAAGAAGTTCTTGTCTAAAGGTGGGAAGGCAACACCGGTACAGTAGTATCGCTTGTGTTATAAGTAGCTGACTATACTACCGTTTAAATTAGTGGCAATCGGTGCAAGGAAAGACATACAGGTCATTCCGTTTTTTTGTAGTGCAATTTCCAATTCCAATTCTTCAATATCTGCTATGAATTTTCGACTTTGGTTGGATACGTATCTTGTCCTATTTTGTTTCCATACGCCTTTTTTTCCCAAGACAGTCTAAAAGCTGCTATGTTATAGCCTTCGTGAAAGTAAGCTATCTATGATGTCGATCTCTTGCAGCTTTCTAAAAATTAAAGAAGTATTTGTTTCAATGCTTAGAAAAAGATAAAAGTGGCGTTTTATAACTCCATGTTACGTTACAGTCCAGTACACAATGTAAGTCTCTGCATGCTGAAGGACGCTACCACAAATTTCTATACGAACTGAGTTTCTCACGATGCATGGATCACAGGGGGCTTTGTTCTCTAGATAATTTCGTGTCACAGGTGTTAACCTCCATAGTTAAGAATCGTCTTTGATCTGAGGCGTAACGGATAATGATTGATGTCCTGTAATTACAAGGAATTCACCCAAACCCCTGCTTTATGTCCATATTTTAGCACGGTTCCAATGAAGTTGCATCGAGCTTACTTAGTACTTAGTGTGTGTATGCAGTGCTGACTATGTCAGAGTATAACATATCCTATGTACAAAAATAATGGCAGAAATGACAGGTCAATCCCCCAGGCGCCCCTGGCATGTAAAGGTAACACTGTGTGAAAGAAGACCTTCTGTCAGTGACAAGTAGTCAGAATAATTGGCGTCTAGCTCTAGGCGCGTTTTCAAGCGATTAAATGAGTAAATGCCTCCAGAGTCCTTGTGCCCCTAGAGTCCACCGAGCTTATGAGAGGAAACGAATTAAAACAAAAACAAACAGATTGACAGATAGAGCTACAATTTCTTACCGCGAGTAGTTAAAATGTTTGAGTCTCAAGTGTTAGTTAATCAGGCAAGGAGCTCGAGTGGGGTGGAACCTACGTTCAGGGAACATATTGGAGTTTCTCAACCACGTATAGATGTCCTAGTTTCCGACGGAAAAGCATTTTTATTTTTATTTTTAAAACCTATAAAGTGTTTTCGAGTAGACTACTGACCTGCGTAGCTAGAAAATTAACCAGAAAATAGAAGACGAATATTGTGGTGGAACACTTTGGGAACTCTCGCAGACCCTTGTGTGGGGAACGCCTTCCGGGTCAACGCACAGGCACAGTTATATATATATATTTGGGGTGGGAAAAATTTTCAAAACAGCGCATTGTAGCATTCACATGAGCCGATTATGTCAGAGATTTAGAGTCCGTGTACGGGGAAAGGTGAAACACTATCATGGAAAACAGTAGGTCATCAACCGCTCGACAAGCGAACAAACATGGAGCATAGATCACGAAACAAAGGGCCGTTCACAGAGGCAGAAACAAGTAAACATTCGTAATGGTTACTGTTGTATGGAGTAGCCAGGAATAACTGACATCATGATGAATAAAGGAAGAAATATAAGGGATGTAGTAAAACTAAGGTCACAGACACAGCCCAAATCATTGTAGGGCTGCAAAGCAAAAATCGACAATGGAGGTAAGAAATGAGAAAAGTCGAGTTACATAATGCTGGATATGAAGTGAGTATGTTGATATAAAGTAAGGTATAGGATTCTGTGGCAGCTCAGATAGGAAGAGGAAAGTGGATCTATTGTGATGCAACGTGTATTGGAATGCTTATATGCAGTTTTAATGATCAAAGGCTGTTTAACTAATGTGCATTAAAAGTTCTTATTGAAAAGTAAGCAATAATAGAAGCGCTTTAATTCCCAACAGAATTCGCGCATGTAACTAAAGTGGGCAGAAGTTATTAACAAACCAGAAAGATCAATCATTTTCTATATTATACTTGGCTCTAACTTAACTCTCAGATATAAAACTAAATGCGTTGTTTACATTTTTTATTACATTTGGTTGGCATACGGAATTTTAGACTAAATTTTGAAATCTTTCGAAGACAGAACATGCCTTATAAAGTTTAATTACAAAGAAATACAGTTGGACGGTGCACAGATCTAATACCCAGGGTATATGACAGGAAAATGGAAAATAATCCTTGGTTCTTCTGGAATGACCTGTAAGTCGTCCAAATAAAATGTTTAGATAAAGCTGTAGCTATGTGTTGAACGAAAATCAGATACAATGCTCGAGAGAAAAGTGAGAGAAAAGGCCGTTTCGAAGAAAAACTACCTTTGATCACGATATACGTCATGTCTGCACGTCATCAACTTGCGCGCGAATGAAACGGTACAGTCGACTATGTATTTCTACGTTTTCTTTTACTGTTATATCTAATGCTTCAGAACCAAGAACTCGAATAAAGTTAATAAGTTAAATGTTAGTATGTAGACAAATCAATGATATGATTTTATTCACTTACATTTAGATTACGCTTATTTCTGCGTCATAATTGACTCGACTGACATGTCTTTTGTTTGTAATAAGAAAAAAAAAGTAGTACCACTCTTAGAACTTTCAAAAGTTATCAAATCAAATATCTGGTCCGATTCCGGAGCCTCGGTCTGTACATCAACAGATAGACTATTCTAGTCGTCTTGCCATTACACCGACTTATTTGGACTGGGAACAAACAATGTTGTACGGCGAATCCATCTATGATATAGAGTACAATGCGATTAATAACGGATATATGATTGACTAATACCATTTTATTGAGCTTACTGTACTGAGCTTACATTGGCTAGTTATTGTTTTTCTGTGGGAAGTATAATGTGTAGATCGAATCAGGGAATACCAAGTGCTTAGTTCCTATAATATCAGATCGTTGTGTTCCCATTTAAAATGATATTAATCCGCATCAAATCTCTGTCCCAGGAATTCAGAAAAAATCATACAGCTTAAAGCTCTTTTCATGTCCACTTGGCGACTGCATCGTTAGAATATGATCAAGTTCTGTGCTACAAACTTTTAATTAGAAACTGTATAACTCATGTCGGATATACAGAATAAGAACAAACTTTAGCATAGGAACCACTTATCTTTCAAATCTTGACCCTTGTAGATTTACTCTTACTGATTTTTTGAACCGGCAGTCTAAACCTTCCCTGTCACACATACGACCCGATATCAGGTGGTTTTCTTTCCATTTTCCTCATTTTTGAACAAGTAAACTAGTGCGAAAGAAGGATCAAACGATTTAGTTTCTGTAAGTATATTTCCAGGGCGAAAGTGATGTCATAATTTTGATTGCAGAATAGAACACACCCGGTTTGACGTTTTAGTGAAGAGTTGGACAGGTGCCCGCTCGATAAATCTCATAGTTTTTGGCAAAAGTTTTTTTTAAAGGTGGTCCTTAGTTTATGAATTCAGGGTTACAAGTCAATATAAAAATTAAAGTGATCTGGCTCTCACAAGAGGCGTCCGAAATGGAACGCTTTTTTATATATTGCATGTGGTGCATTCTTTACATCCTCTTAGATTCAAATTGATTCTTCTACCAACTTCTCGTAATATCTTTGCATTTTGCATGTTGGATTTAATCAGTTACGTCTACCACAATTACTTTTTCTTTGATTCTCCTGTGGTGGCTTTACTGAATATGTTCTGATAAGTACTTCTTACAAACTTCTCTTACATTTGTCAACACATCTGCTTTCTTCTTTCTATTATGTTAGGTTTGGTTTGGTTTGGCCTTTCTACAAAACGTATTTTGTCTTGCAAGTGCTAACTGTTTCTAAATTATTTTGTATATTATGTAAGATCTAAGTTGGCATTTCTATCACGCTTCTGTATCATTTGATAACATGCTGTGCAATGTTTTTCCTGGATGTGTTAGGCTTAAGTTGGTCAACACGTGTATTTTATTTGTTAGATATCTTTTTCTTTTGTTCTGTATATTCTACTAGATTCCGTAACATTTACCGCGATTTGTCTGTTTTGTTCGATTCGATTTGGTACTTCTACCAGACTTATCTTTTATACCTTGCCCTGCTGTTTTACGTATATTGTAGGATAATAACTTACTCTTTTATTGAAAAACAACAACAACACCTAACCTGTGTAAACTACTAGTTTTTTTTTTTTGTTAACAATGTTTTTTCTTTAAAATTTTCATAGTACGTGATAGTTGAGGTATTGGAAATAGTAGAAATGTAGATTGTCGAACTAGTCGTTCTTACGTTCGGGGATTTGGTTGTTTGCGATAATAATTTATCACCTCTCTTTCCATCTTTCACAGTTCCCTGCACAGTACACGGCTCCGTGAGTCAAAAGACGCTCATATGATGTCTGCTGAACTACCAACAAAGCAAGAAACAACACAATCGACCCCTTATTCAAGATTTCGTGTAAACCAAATATTGGCCCTTATTTAAACGTTAAAGCGTCTATCGCACGGAATGCCACTTCTTTAATTCATCGTCCTAGTAATGACGATAGATGTACTGTCATTAAAAAATCACTTCAGACCACAATTTTACCACATAGCTCAGCTCGCTCCAACTGAATTTGTGAGATGGACGGTTATCGTATACCTCCCAGATATACATGATATGTTACATTGTCTCAGTGAAAATGTTAAGTGGCTGACCTTAGGTCATGGCCGCGCTGGATAAGTGTCACCTCGCCCCAGGCATCTTTCAAAGTGACCTGTGGTTTATATGTGGAAGGTTTCTTTGTGATCATGGTGAGGAACCGATTTATCTAAGATTATTATATGTGGCTCTTATGCCATACAGCATGCTGTGCAGTTTTCTAGAGATCTGTGGTTGGAGAATAGCTGAAGTTACAGAAACGATCACTACAGTCAGAGAAAACTCTATGTTAGGATTTATAAGAATCAGAGGTGGTTATGCGACATGTGTTGACAGGACTATTTTATTCCCCTTCGAGGGGGAAAAAGAAGCTTTATGTATAACATAATAACACCTTGAAGAAAAAAAAAACACAACAGTTTCATATATCCCAAGACTTATTTACAGTTGGGACAAAAAAGCTGTTAACCTGGCAGCCCCAGTATCTTTCATAACATGTTATATTTCCAACTTCAGTTGTTAAAATACCTACGTAACAATTCTAAACTGATATATACATATATGATACTGACTTTCAATGTTCCTTGGCATCGCTCTGTTTATATTCTACATGCGTGGTCACAAATCCGAAGTATTCAAGTCCTAATCTTATTTTTATTAATTGTTTTGTATTATGCATAGTATATTGCGGTATGTTATACTTCTAACTGTTGTTGCAAATAAAGTTTTGTCTCTAGTTGTTTACTTGTGCACTTTGTTAATAACGAGTTCATATATTGACTGATTCAAAATTAAGGTCGAAAACTTTGTCAGCTGCCGACCAAGAAAGCCATGGTCGTCAAGATCTAGCTGGTTGTCAGGATCTAGCTAGGGTAAGTCGGGTTCCAAAAACACAAGTTGTAGGCTTATAACCAACCTGCAAGTATTGACCAGATTTACTGTTTTTTTACCAGCTGTTGGTATATTGATAAAAGGGCACAAGCCCTTAAGTAACACGGTTATTCACGTGCTTCAGTTCACGACGCTTGTTGTTGAGGCTTTGATGAAGGATTTTTTGACACATTTCCCTTAACAACATACTTGAATACAAAATGCATTCATATTGGTCATAAGACCCTCATGTTCAGCGTGACAAGTAGTAAACGCTGTGAGATGTCTTTTTTTTTTAATGCAAGTGCCATCCCATTTTGTGGCACGGCAAACAGTGGGCCCAAACACAATTAGGTCACTTGTTGTTCAAGAATTAAATAGACAAGAATAGGAAAATAGTATGATATATTATTTAACGGGATTGTGTGTG
>NC_049979.1:30049576-30057459 GCF_000003815.2 Branchiostoma floridae
AGGAATGGATATGTTAAGATATATCTAAAAGTTATTCTTATTGAACGAATACCAGGCCTGCTCATTTGAGTGAGTAGAGAAAAAAAACGGGTCAAATTTTCGCTGTTTCGCTATTGTGTCGTTCGCATCTTGAGTGAATGTGTGTGTGACGGAAGGTGATGTTCATAGATTATAGTAGATTTACCATTCATTTATTCGATAACTGAGTCTGTATGGTGGAGGCCAACTATTTTGCTGACTGTTATAAAATCAGAAGAATTTTTTTTATGAAACTGCCATATGAAAGAACAAGGCTTACTATTCATAGAAACATAGCGAGTATTAGCGACACTCCCTTCAGTCATAATCCTCGTTACCTTAGCAATGTAAGACTTAGTGCCATTCTGCAAGATAACAGTGCTCAACCACACAGAGAACAAATCACTGTAGACTTTTTACGGGTGAATGAAGAGTAGTACTGATGAAGGAATGATCTTCCAGCAACCTGCTTGGGGAGATGTGCATGTGAGGATGGCCGACAGATACATCACTGGTCTGCCTTCAAGGACCCCTGGTGGATGACTGTGACCTTATTTCCCACCATCGCGTAACAAGAATTGTAGCAAGCATTATGTTGAGGTACCGCGCTATGGTGACAGTGTGCGGCATGTCAATCAATATTGTCACTTTCTTCATCACTGAGGAACCTTGATAATCTATTTTCCATGAATAAAGAGTAACATTTTGTGCATAATAAATAACATAATGTAAACTTTCTCAGCCAGGATACCACTGAAGACTGCACTGTATGGGTGCCTGTAGCATAATAAAGAGCGTAGTTTATATTTTCTGCTCTTTATATAGTTTCACTGGCCCCTTTAAATCCATAAGTGCCGTACCATTTGATGTAACTATACATGTAATGGATTTTGACTTGAAATCGGTAACGCTTAAAGATTGCTTATATTTTGAAATATGAAATTTTCTTACAACGACATAAAAAAACACGATACCATATAAAACAAAAAGGTTATAAACGTTTATGCTCACAAGAAATAAAATATACCCTGCTATGTAATTTTTTCATCTTGCTTCATGATTGAAAACGTTAGGAACTTTAAAAAGGTAATATTTTAGTTGAACACGAGAGATCACGGAAAAGTGCAACATTTCCTTATTGTTGTTAAATCTCACCCTTTTTTTATTTACAAATTGTTGACGTCTGAACGACACTCAAACCTAATGTGGTCTTTTAAATTTAATCCAATACTAGATCCAAACAAGAAAAATGTGGATCCATCATCAACTAACGAAGGTTAACTTCGGTTCAGGGACACGTATATGTAGATTATGGAAGACGTCTCAACTAATCAAATTGTTTTACTATTAATATGATTCCCTTCAATAACTTCCAATGATTAACAAGTAGTATGACCAGAGAGGGGATAGGAACGTTATTATGGACTGGTTTCTCTGGCAAATTTCACGATTTTTGACTTGCTGCGCGACCAGCCCACTCCTCTGGTAGCAAAACTCTTCTGACAATTTTTCCTCCCTATTATAGCCAGCGTAGTCACTCTGATAGAGACTACATAGTTATAAATAAATATATCTCTTATGTTTTTTTGTCACATGTGTAATAGTTATTAAATTAAACGTCTTTATTACATCCAGGGCATCTTTTATAAACGGCTTTCATAGCCACTGAACACACAACAAGTACTTTACCTTTGTGATGTAAATAGCTCTATAACCTCTAAGTAAATTTCTAGGAACATGATGTAAAAAAAGCTGTTAAAGTTTCTGATTATACTTCTCAACAACAACAAATGTACCATGTATTAACACACACACGTCTTACTTTGGAGCTATAACAAAATCGAAAAAAGACTGTAGTAGATGATTATTTAACGTTGCTTCTGAATTGTTGAAAAAAAAAGCAAAAAAACAAGAAGTTAACGTAACTTTTGCTGTTGTCCATAGAAATTAAGACGTAGGAACGTATGTAACTTCTAATATTTACGTGTAATGCATCTGTATTGTTTTGAATATTCTGTTAGAATTTGGTTGATTATTAAAATAACTTCTTTTCTACAGCTTGCATGTTGAGTAGTTGTTTTATTGTGTATATGTTGTTAGATTTTTACCACATTTCTCTCATATTCATCATTAAGAGGTACACTTAATTTTTCTGTATATCCCGTTAGATTTTACTTGGTGAGTCTACTAAACAATTATTTAAACCTTACACGTGGTGCATTTTCGTATGTTATGTTATGATTTAATTCAGTAGTTCTAACACACTTGTCTTATATATCTTGCATATGGTGCATATGTTTTGTTCTGTATGTCCCGTTTGATTTAACTTGGTGCTTCTACTACACTTTTTTTGTTTCTTGCTTGTGTCCCATTTGTTTTGGGCTTCATATTCTTTAAATTCTACTTGATTCAACTTTGATCTTTTACCATACTTCTATTTTTCTATCCTTCCTATAGTGATTTTGTGTGTTTTTGGTAATTCTGTTATATTTGCTTTAGTACTTCTACCACACTATTTAATTTTTTTTTATTTATCAAATTTTGCTTGAACTTCTACCATACTTTTCTTCGGGTGTTTTGTATATTTTGTAAAATTTTATTTGGCTCTTGTCTTTAGATTTTGCGCGCGGTACTTTAATAAAAATCTGTTATTTCAAATTTGGTATTTCTTACACACTTCTGTTTGATATCTTGCATGTGGTACATTTGTTTGTTCGTTATATCCTAAAAGCTTAAACTCGGTACTTTTACAGCAGTGTTCTTGTGGAGATCTGAATTAGGGCATTTGTGGAATATACTCCGTTACATATAAGTAGCTAACTGTACGAATTTTCTTTTTTTTATCTTGCATGTGGTACTTCAATCTCGCTTCACTTTTATCCATTGCATGTGGTAAACTTGTTTTTTTAATATTCTGTACATTAGTTGGGTACTTCTACCACGCTTGTCTTTTATTCGTCAACACGTTGTGCATTCATTTACTTTTAATATCTTTCTATTAGATTTTAGTTGGTGATTCTAAAGGACCTCTCTTTCATACTTCGCACGTGCTACACATGTTTATTTTGTAAACCCCGTTTCTTTATATTTAACCACAGTTCTTTTATATTTTACAAATAGAACATTGGTTCTGTTCTGTATATTCGATTGAATTAAATTCGTAAATTCTACTATACAATTCTTTTGTAACTTGCATGCCGTACCCTTATTTTGTAGTTTTATGTTTTCCATTTGCTTTCTTTAAACATTTTGCTCTTTTCTAGTTTTTTGTAGTTCTCGTATCACTTTTCTTTAAATATTCCTTTAGAGAAAATTGTTGTCTTTTATATCCTGCCTGTGGTGCTTTTTTTCGTTTTGTAAGTTCTGTTTGAGTAAATTTGATACTTCTTCCATCCTTCCAATTATATCTTGTAGTACACTCATTTTCTATATTCTATCAGATTAGATGTAATTATTTCAAACTTTTGTTTGGTACCTTGCTTGTGGAAGATATTTTTTGCTTTGTATTTTTCATTAGATAAAGATGGCAAGTAAACCACACTTCTCTATCATATCTTCAAGGTGGAGCATTTGTTTTGAAAATTCTGCTATTTGTTGTCTTATATTCATTCTCTTGGACATAACTGAATACTTCTACCACAATTCTCTTTTATGTCTAATGCTTTTCTTTGAATTTTAGTTCTGCTAAGTTAAGTTATAACTCTTTAAGATTTGTTTCTTTTTATTTTGTCTTAGAGCCAATTTGGTTCGTCTTGAGCATTTTTAACTTAAAATCGGTTATTCCTTCATTGGTTATCATTTTACGAACGTCGTTTTTATTTGTTAACGCATTTGGATTCTTTCGTCTATTATTTTAAATTTGATTGGGGTCTTCCACAAAAGAATTATATCCTACAAGTGCTTCATTTTTACTATTTCGTATACTCTGCAAGATTTAAGCTGGTACTTCCACCACACTTGTCTCTCACTTGTTAATGTAAGGTTTAGCTTGGTCTTTCTACCATACTTGTCTTCTATATTTTAACGTCGTGCGTTTTTTTATGTTTTGTATATTATGTTAGATTTAAGATCGTTCTGTTTTATTATATGTATGCTACTAGATTTTTTTATAACATTTACCCGATTTGAATATCTTGTTACAATCAACTTGGCACTTTTACACACTTCCAATGTTATCTTAAACTACTTTTAACGTACACTGTGATGTACACTATGATAATAAATAAGTCTTTCATCGCTATTTATTACAAAGCACGTAACCATCGTAAACTACGACTATTTGGGTCAACAATGACTTTACTCAAAATTTCACAAAACGGACGTGAATCAGTCAGAATTTAATACATGATACTCGGGAAATTGGGATAGTAAAGATGTGAATTGTCGAACCTTCTAGTCGTTCTTACGTTCAAGGATTTGGTTGTTTGCCATAATGATTTAAAACCTCCCTTTCCATCTTTCACAGTTCGCTGCACAGTACAAGGCTCGGCGAGTTAAAAGACGCTCATAGTCTGCTGAACTACCAACAAAGCACGAATCAACACAATAGATCCCTTAGTCAAGCTTTTCTGTGACGCAGATGTTGACCTTTCTTTAAGCGTTTGTCGCATGGAAAGCCTCCTCCTTGATTTGTCGTCCTACTAATGATGATAGATGAACTGTCATTAAGAAATTATTCAGACTATAATTCTACCCCCAAAGCTCAGTTCGCTCCAAATGAATTGTGATCAGCGGACAAAAGGAAAATGGGAAGGATATATAAGGAAAAGAAGGCAGTTGTGAGATGAAACGTTAGTATACCTACCAGATGTAAATGATATGTTACATTGTCTCAGTGAAAATGTTAAGTGGCTGACCTTAGGTCACGGCCGCGCAGGTTAATTGTCACCTCGCCCCAAAGCTCAGCTCGCTCCAAATGAATTGTGATCAGCGGAAAAAATAAGGAAAAGAAGGCAGTTATGAGATGAACGGTTAGTATACCTACCAGATGTACATGATATGTTACATTGTCTCAGTGAAAACGTGAAGTGCTTGACCTTAGGTCATGGCCGCGCTGGATAATTGTCACCTCGCCGCCGGCGTCTTTCAAAGTGACCTGTGGATCATATGGGATGGGGGAGGTTTCTTTGTGATCATGGTGAGGCACCGAGCTGTTCGCATGGATGGATCAACACAATGACCCTGTGTCCTAGCCTTTACATTTAGAAATTTTCGCCTAAAATAATGGCAGGATTAAACTTACTGCTGTAGTGTTATTTGGGAGTTAATGCTCATAACCATCTTTTTTTTTAAGTGTATAAATATACAGCAATTTCGCAGCTTAAGTCTAAAACTAGCCATCAGATTATGACTTTAGATCAGATAACTGGGCGTGGTGTAACTTCATAATTACACTCATCAGAAAGAAGCGTCACAGAAAAGTACAAGGCCACCAACCGTCACACTACACTAGTTACTCTGTCGTTCACCACGGAGCACACTGCTTCGAACTGCTTAAATGTATGGAATACCCTTGTTTTTAAGGTGGGTTCTTCTCATTATTTCTTTACAGCTTAATTGCAAAAAAACACGGGTCACCAAAATAGCTTTTTTTTTAATGTACGTTCTAAAAGTAAGATGGTGCTGTGATCCATTCACTCCATTAACAGGTTTCCTGTGTTTTACATCGTCAATTTACAACAATGAACTCTGAAGCAACGTCCTACTTTGAACATCGATTTAGTACGCTAAACTAAGTTAACCATGTATAGCAGTACTGCCATACTAACTTACCATGGCGTGCTAATTGTGAATGATATATACTGGTACAGAAAAAAAAATAAGTATAGGTTATATTAGGTTCTTTTTAAAAACGGGTCTCTTTGGCAGCCCCCTCCTTTTTCGGCTTACAACGGTGAACTGACATTAAACATCGCATTTATATGTCGATTTACGCCGCTGAGCAAGCTTAAGTTCAAACAATTTTTACCATGTTCAGTCACGGTGACGCGGGGTGACGGGAGGATGTGTGTTACTAGCCTAGCCTAATCACATTACATTCAGATCAAAAGGAAACGGCGGACTTTTAAAAACAAGCTACCATTTATTTTCGTCCCAGACGGCAATTACTTTAAGTACTCTTATGTCAATCTTTGCGCCTAGTATTGTTTTTATTTAAGGTTATCTTAGGTACTTTAAAAAAGTCATTTTGACAATGCCCGCCGCTGCCAACAGTGGACTAAGATGAAATGTACAAGTAGACAACCACGTTTATTGACAATAAGAAATAGCACGGAGGTGGAGGGAGGGTGGAGGGTGTGTGTTACTAACCTAACCGAATCACATTACATTTAGATTTGAAGGAAACGAAGGACCATCAAAGGTAAGTCATTACTTATTTTCGTCCTAGACCACATTTACTATAAGTCATCACTAGTTTATCACTACGGATAGTGTTGCTTTTCCGTTAAGGTTTTCTTAGGTACTTAAAAACAATCCTTTTCTTTTGTCAAAAGTGAACTGATATGAATTGTACAAGTATTCTACCACGTTCTGTTACAATGATAAATAGCATGGTGGGAGGGTGAGTGTTACTAACCTAACCTAGCTAATCACATTGTTACCATCAAAGGCAAACTTTTATTCATTATTGTCCCAAAGCAAATTTGCTATCAGTTATGAAATATTTTTCCCAAAGGCTAGAATAGTTGTTTTTCGTTTAGGTTTTCTTAGTTACTTAAAAAAAAAGTCTTTTTGGCAGTCTCTTCCTTTGTCAACTTAAAACAGTGAACTTAAATGAAACAGGGCACTGCTTAATAGATTTAAGATGATCATGATAATCTAATTCTAACTATGGTCACATTGCATCTATATTTGAATTAATAACATTTAGATGTAAAGGAAACGGTGAACTTTCAAAGACAAGATATCATTTATTTTGGTCCAAGACCACATTTACTACATTTCCTCACTTGCTAATCCCTATGGCTACTGTTGTTTTCCAGTTAAGGTTATATTAGATACTTAAAAAACTGTCTTGATGGCAGTTCTCTCTTTTGTTTAATAAGAACAGTGGATTAAGATGAAATGTAAAAATATGCAACCACGTTTATTGACAATAACAAATAGCACTGAGGAGGGTGGAGGGTGCGTGTAACTTACCTTATCTAATCACGTTACATTTACATTTACATTTACTGTATATATACAATACCTACACATAGTATTGTTTTCCAGTTAAGGTTATCTTAGGTACTGTGTGTCTATCGTAGGTGATATAGTCGTAGTCATTTGCATTTTCTATTTACATTTTTTTACTCATGTTTGGGCTTGTAGTGCGACAAATTCGTTACTATTTAGGGTTTACGTGTCCAATACAAATCTTGCAAAGCTAGATATTTCACCGGTCTAAATGCCCTCTAGCGGGGTTTCTTCGTAGTACAGTGGAACTTTGAGGTGTAGCTTCTTGGTACACACTAGTATTGCTTTTTTGAGAGGCGAAATTTTGGGATAATGAAGAAATTTTACATTTGTTAGCCTTAGTGAATTTGTGTATTGTATTAACATAAGTTTGGTAAAGGCAGTTGTTTTAATTGTTGTTCTATTCTATATTCATTGCATTGACGGGTCTTAACAATTTTCAATGCAAGAGTGTGTTTATTTCCCATCTCAACAGTTTCCTTCCTTTTATAGTGACCATGAGAACACCCCTTACATAGTTTCCTAATATGGGCGTTGCCTGTCTTTAAAGCATCATTCTCTTTTATGAGGTGAGAACAGTTTTTATTCCGCAAAGATTTTCTGACATCATATATTCACTTTGTCTGTCAGTAAAGCTTAATTTGTTCTTCTCAGGCAAGAAGAGCCTTTTTTTACGCAAAGACATC
>NC_049979.1:30058235-30059653 GCF_000003815.2 Branchiostoma floridae
TTTGGACATAGGTTTGGAGAAATTCCTCCTTTTTTTCTGGGAACCTGTGCCTTTTAAATGGCCGTGTCTGTAAAATGTTAGGTGCAAGGTTGGAAGCAAATATTCCTTTTTTTTCGGAACCTTACATTTTTGATAGCCATGACTGTAAGATGTGAAGTATAAAGTTAGGACAATATCCCTTTTTTTTACTCAAACCCGTGTGTTTGTAATAGCTGTGTCTGTAGGATGTGAAATGTTAGGTTTCGAGAAATCCTCTCTTTTTTTCTTGGAACCTGTGTGTTAATTAATGAAAGATTTGTAATATTCGCGTCTGTTTTTTGAAAAGTGAAAGGTTTGAAAAAAAAAAACTCATTTTTTTCTCGGAACCGGTCTTTGTGATAGCCGTGTATCTAAGATTAAAAATGTTAGATTTGGAGAAAATAATCTTTTTTTCTCGGAATCTGTGTGTTTGTACAAGCAATGTCTCTAGAATATAAAATGTATGGTTTGGAGAAAACCTTTTTTTTTTCCTCGGAACATGGGTCTTTGTAATAGTCGTGTCTGTAAGATGGAAAATAAAAGGTTTGAAAAAAATGTCCTTTTTTCTCGTAATATGAGTGTTTGTAACAGCCGGTTTTGTAATATGTTAAGTGCAAGATTTAAAAAAAAACTCCGTAAGATGCAATTGTAAGATTTGGAAAATATCCTCCTTTTTTCAGAAGGTGGGTCTTTGTAATAGCCGTGTCTGTGTAACATGTAAAATGCAGGGTTTGGAAAAGATGTATTTTTTTTTCTCTGAACATGTGTGTTTCTAATAGATGTGTCTGTAACATGTAAAGTGTAAGGTTTGGAGAAAATTCCCCTCTTATTTACTCTGAACCTGTGTGTTTGTAATATCTGTTTATGTAAGATGTAAAATGTAAGATTTGGAGAAAATTTTACTTTTTTCTCGAAACCTGACCTAGCCGTGTCATTAAGATGTAAAGCGTAATGTTTGAAAAAATCATATTTTTTTTTTCTCTTGGAACCTCTTGTGTTTGTAACAGCCGTGTCTGTAAGATGTAAGTTTAAGGTTTGAAAAAAACAAACATTTTTTTTTTGTATCTCGGGACCTATGTGTTTGTAATAGCCGTGTCTTTAATTTGCTAAGTGCAACATTTGGAAAAAAAAATTCGCCGTTTATTTTTTTCTCTCTGGATACTTGTGTGTTTGTTATAGCAGTGTCTGTACAATGCTAAGAGCAATGTTTTTTAGAAATTCTCCTTTTTTTCCCGGAACCTGTATGATTGTTTTTTGAAAATATGTTTGTAAAATTAAAGCAGTGTCTGTTGAATATGAAATGTTAGGATTATAGAACATCCTTTTTTTCTCAGAACCTCTGTGTTTGTAATAGTCGTGTTTGTAAGATAAGAGCGAAAGGTTGGAAAAAATTCGCTATT
>NC_049979.1:30061610-30063476 GCF_000003815.2 Branchiostoma floridae
ACTTATCTTTGTATAGTCGTGTCTGTAAGATGGAAAATGTGTTCTTAGGACATTTTTTTCTCGGTACCTGTGTTTTTGTAATAGCCGTGTCTGTAAGATGTACTAAAGTAAAAGGTTTGATAAAAATGGTTATTTTTTCTCTCTCTCGATACCTGTGTGTTTGTGATATCCGTGTCTGTAAGATGTAAAGTGCAAGGTTTGAAAAAAATTCCTTTTTTCTCTCGTAATCCGTGTGTTTGTCTTAAATTTGTAAAGTGCAAGATTTGAAAAAAAAAAATTATCTGTTTTTTTCTCTCCTAATGCCTGTGTGTTTCTAATAGCCGTGTCTGAAAGATTTAAACTGCAAGGTTTTGACAAAATGCTTTTTAATTTCTTTCTCAGAATTTGTGTGTTTGTTAAAACCTTGTCTGTAAGATGTAAAGTGCAAGATTTAAAAAAAAAATTCTCCTTTGTTTCTCTGGGAACCTGTATAGTTGTAAAAGCAGTGTCTGTACAATATGAAATGTAAGGTTTTACTCTGAAACTGTGTGTTTGCAATATCCGTGTCTGTAAGATATAAGTTGTTAGATTTGGAAAATCCTACCTTTTTTCTCGGAACTTGGGTCTTTGGAATAGCCGTGTCTGTAAGATGTAAAGTGCAAGGTTAAAAGAAAATCGTCTTTTTTTCTCGTAAACTGTGTGTTTGTTATTGCTGTGTGTGTAATAAATAAAGTACAAAATCCGAAAAAAAGTCTCCTTCTTTTTTTTGGAAATTGTTTGTTTAAAAACCCGTGTTTGTAAGATGTTTTTTTACTCTGAACCTGTGTGTTTGTAATAGCTGTGTCTGAAAGATTTATACTGCACGGTTTTGAGAAAACCCTATGTTTTTCTCAGAACCTGTGTGTTTGTAATTACCGTGTCTGTAAGATGTAAGTTGTTAGATTTGGAAAAATCCTACTTTTTTTCTCGGAACTTGGGTCTTTTGAATAGCCGTGTCTGTAAGATGTTAAGTGCAAGGTTAAAAGAAAATCGTCTTTTTTTTCTCGTAAACTGTGTGTTTGTAATTGCTGTGTGTGTAATAAGTAAAGTGCAAAATCCGAAAAAAATTCTCCTTCTTTTTTTTTGGAAATAGTTTGTTTGAAAAACCCGTGTTTGTAAGATGTTTTTTTACTCTGAACCTGTGTGTTTGTAATAGCTGTGTCTGAAAGATTTATACTGCACGGTTTTGATAAAAATCCTATGTTTTTATCAGAACCTGTGTGTTTGTAATTACCGTGTCTGTAAGATGTAAATTGTGAAGTTTAAAAATAGATATTCATTTGTTTCTCTCGGAATCTGTATAATTATAAAAGCAGTGTCTGTAAAAAACGTAACGTAAGGTTTGGAGAAAATCCAACAGCCTAGTCTGTGTCTGATAGCCTTGTCTGTAAGATGTAAAATGCAGGGTTTGGAAAAAAAATTATTTTTTTTAATCTCGAAACCTGTGTGTTTGTAACAGCCTAGTCTGTGTCTGAAAGATTTATACTGCACGGTTTTGAGAAAATCCTATGTTTTTCTCAGAACCTGTGTGTTTGTAATTACCGTGTCTGTAAGATGTAAATTGCGAGGTTTAAAAATAAATATTCCTTTGTTTCTCTCGGAATCTGTATAATCATAAAAGCAGTGTCTGTAAAAAACGTAACATAAGGTTTGGAGAAAATATTTTTTTTTTGAGGAACCGGGATCTTTGTAATAGTCGTGTCTGCTAGATGGAATATTTGTTCTTAGGAGAAAATCATTTTTTTACTCGGTACGTATGTTTCTGTAATAGCCGTGTCTATAAGATGTCCTACAGTAAACGGTTCGACAAAAAATGTCTCTTTTATTACCTCTCTCGATAACTGTGTG
>NC_049979.1:30064337-30065244 GCF_000003815.2 Branchiostoma floridae
AAAGGTGTAAAGAGCAAGGTTTGGAGAAAAATCCTCTTTTTTCTCGTGACCTGTGTGTTTGTAATAGCAGTGTCTGTAAAATGTAAAGTGCAATGTTTGGAAAAAATCCTCCGTTTTTTTCCCCTCGGAACCTGTGTGTTTGAAAACGCTGTGTTTGTAAAATGTAATTAGGATCTCAAGTGCAAAGCTTGAGAAAATTTGATGTTTTTATCTTGGAACCTGTGTGTTTGTAATAGCCGTGTCTGTAAGATGTAAAGTGCAAGTTAAAAAAAAATTGTTTCTCTCGGAACCTGTGTGTTTGTAAAAGCAGTGTCTTTAAAATATATAATGTAAGGTTTGGAGATAATCATTTGTCTGTAAGACGGATAATGTAATTTTTGAAGAAAATCGTATTTTTTTCTCGGTACCTGTGTTTTTGTAATAGCCATGTATGTAAGATGTACTAAAGCACAAGGTTTGGAAAAAATTCTATTTTCTTTTCTCTCGGAACCTGTGTGTTTTTAATAGCCGTGTCTGTAAGATGTAAAGTGCAAGGTTTGAAGAAAATCCCCTTTTTTTCTCGTAATCTGTGTGTTTGTAATAGCCGTGTCTTTAATTTGTAAAGTGAAAGATTTGAAAAAAAAAATCATCTATTTTTTTTTTCTCTCCTAATACCTGTTAGTTTCTAATAGCCGTGTCTGAAAGATTTAAACTGTAAGGTTTTGACAAAATTCTTTTTTTTTTTATTTCTTTCTCAGAATCTGTGTGTTTGTTATAGCCGTGTCTGTAAGATGTAAAGTGCAAGATAAACAAAAAAACTCCTCCTTTGTTTCTCTCGGAACCTGTATAATTGTAAAAGCAGTGTCTGTAAAATATGAAATGTAAGGTTTTACTCTGAACCTGTGTGTTTGCAATATCCGTGTCTGTA
>NC_049979.1:30065454-30067316 GCF_000003815.2 Branchiostoma floridae
TTTGAAAACGCTGTGTTTGCAAGGTTTGAAGAAAAAAATTGTTTCTTTCGGAACCTGTGTGTTTGTAAAAGCAGTGTCTTTAAAATATGAAATGTAAGGTTAAGGATGTAAAGTGAAAGGTTTGAAAAAAAAATCCTCCTTTTTTTTTCTCTCGGAACCTGTGTGTTTGTAATAGCCTTGTCTGTAAGATGTAAAGTACAAGGTTTGAAGAAAAAAATTGTTTCTCTCGGAACCTGTGTGTTTGTAAAAGCAGTGTCTTTAAAATATGAAATGTAAGGATTGGAGAAAATCCTTTTTTTACGAACCTGTATGTTTATAACAGCCGTGTCTGTAGAATGTAAAGTGAAAGGTTTGAAAAAAAAATCCTCCTTTTTTTTCTCTTGGAACCTGTGTGTTTTTAATAGCCGTGTCTGTAAGATGTAAAGTACAAGGTTTGAAGAAAATCCTCTTTTTTTCTCGTAATCTGTGTGTTTGTAATAGCCGTGTCTTTAATTTGTAAAGTGCATGATTTGAAAAAAAATCAGCTGTTTTTTTTTTCTCTCCTAATACCTTTGAGTTTCTAATAGCCGAGTCTGAAAGATTTAAACTGCAAGGTTTTGACAAAATCCTTTTTTTAAATTTCTTTCTCAGAATCTGTGTGTTAAAGCCGTGTCTGTAAGATGTAAAGTGCAAGATTAAAAAAAAAATCCTCCTTTGTTTCTCTCGGAACCTGTATAATTGTTAAAGCAGTGTCTGTAAAATATGAAATGTAAGGTTTTACTCTGAACCTGTGTGTTTGCAATATCCGTGTTGTAAGATGTAAGTTGTTAGATTTGGAAAAATCCTACCTTTTTTCTCGGATCCTGGGTATTTGGAATAGCCGTGTCTGTAAGATGTAAAATGCAGGGTTTGGAGAAAATCTCATGTTTTTTTATCTCGAAACCTGTGTGTTTGTAACAGCCTAGTCTGTTTGATGTTAAGTGCAAGGTTTAAAGAAAAATGGCCTTTTTCTCTCGGAACCTGTGTGTTTGAAAACGCTGTGTTTGTAAAATGTAATTAAGAGCAAGATTTGGATAAATCCAATTTTTTTTTTAAAATCAGGATACCTGTGTGCTTGTAATAGCCATGTCTAAAAGATGTCAAGAGCGATGTTTTGAGTAAATCGGATGTGTTTTTTTTCTCCGAACCTGTTTGTTTGTATTAGCCGTGTCTGATAAGATATGTTAAGTGCAAGGTTTGAAGAAAAAAATTGTTTCTTTCGGAACCTGTGTGTTTGTAAAAGCAGTGTCTTTGAAATATGAAATGTAAGGTTAAGGATGTAAAGTGAAAGGTTTGAAAAAAAATCCTCCTTTTTTTTTTCTCTCGGAACCTGTGTGTTTGTAATAGCCTTGTCTGTAAGATGTAAAGTACAAGGTTTGAAGAAAAACCCATTTTTTTCTCGTAATCTGTGTGTTTGTAATAATAATAGCCGTGTCTTTAATTTGTAAAGTGCAAGATTTGAAAAAAAAATCAACCTGTATGTTTATAACAGCCGTGTCTGTAGAATGTAAAGTGAAAGGTTTGAAAAAAAAATCCTCCTTTTTTTTCTCTTGGAACCTGTGTGTTTTTAATAGCCGTGTCTGTAAGATGTAAAGTACAAGGTTTGAAGAAAATCCTCTTTTTTTCTCGAAATCTGTGTGTTTGTAATAGCCGTGTCTTTAATTTGTAAAGTGCATGATTTGAAAAAAAATCAGCTGTTTTTTTTTTCTCTCCTAATACCTTTGAGTTTCTAATAGCCGAGTCTGACAGATTTAAACTGCAAGGTTTTGACAAAATCCTTTTTTTAAATTTCTTTCTCAGAATCTGTGTGTTACAGCCGTGTCTGTAAGATGTAAAGTGCAAGA
>NC_049979.1:30067416-30068163 GCF_000003815.2 Branchiostoma floridae
AATTGTTAAAGCAGTGTCTGTAAAGATGAAATTTAAGGTTTTACTCTGAACCTCTGTGTTTGCAATATCCGTGTCTGTAAGACGTAAGTTGTTAGATTTGGAAATTTCCTACCTTTTTTCTCGGAATTTGGGTCTTTGGAATAGCCGTGTCTGTAAGATGTAAAATGCAGGGTTTGGAGAAAATCTCATGTTTTTTTATTTCGAAACCTGTGTGTTTGTAACAGCCTAGTCTGTTTGATGTTAAGTGCAAGGTTTAAAGAAAAATGGTCTTTTTCTCTCGGAACCTGTGTGTTTGAAAACGCTGTGTTTGTAAAATGTAATTAAGAGCAAGATTTGGATAAATCCAATTTTTTTTAAAAATCAGGATACCTGTGTGCTTGTAATAGCCATGTCTGAAAGATGTCAAGAGCGATGTTTTGAGTAAATCGGATGTGTTTTTTTTCTCCGAACCTGTTTGTTTGTATTAGCCGTGTCTGATAAGATATGTTAAGTGCAAGGTTTGAAGAAAAAAATTGTTTCTTTCGGAACCTGTGTGTTTGTAAAAGCAGTGTCTTTAAAATATGAAATGTAAGGTTAAGGATGTAAAGTGAAAGGTTTAAAAAAAAAATCCTCCTTTTTTTTTTTCTCTCGGAACCTGTGTGTTTGTAATAGCCTTGTCTGTAAGATGTAAAGTACAAGGTTTGAAGAAAAAAATTGTTTCTCTCGGAACCTGTGTGTTTGTAAAAGCAGTGTCTTTAAAATTAATTT
>NC_049979.1:30068263-30070327 GCF_000003815.2 Branchiostoma floridae
AAAAAATCAGCTGTTTTTTTTCTCTCCTAATACCTTTGAGTTTCTAATAGCCGAGTCTGAAAGATTTAAACTGCAAGGTTTTGACAAAATCCTTTTTTTTTTAATTTCTTTCTCAGAATCTGTGTGTTAAAGCCGTGTCTGTAAGATGTAAAGTGCAAGATTAAAAAAAAAATCCTCCTTTGTTTCTCTCGGAACCTGTATGATTGTTAAAGCAGTGTCTGTAAAATATGAAATGTAAGGTTTTACTTTGAACCTCTGTGTTTGCAATATCCGTGTCTGTAAGATGTAAGTTGTTAGATTTGGAAAAATCCTACCTTTTTTCTCGGAATTTGGGTCTTTGGAATAGCCGTGTCTGTAAGATGTAAAATGCAGGGTTTGGAGAAAATCTCATGTTTTTTATCTCGAAACCTGTGTGTTTGTAACAGCCTAGTCTGTTAGATGTTAAGTGCAAGGTTTAAAGAAAAATTGTCTTTTTCTCTCGGAACCTGTGTGTTTGAAAACGCTGTGTTTGTAAAATGTAATTAGGAGCAAGCTTTGGAAAAAAAACTAATTTTTTTAAAAATCAGAATACCTGTGTGCTTGTGATTTTTTTTCTCTCGAAACAAGTGTTTTTGTATTAGCTGTGTCTGTAAGATTTGCGAGGTTTAAAGTTTAAGGTTTAAAGTAAACTCACTGTTCTTCTCCCGGAACCTGTGTGTTTGTAAACCGTGTCCCTAAGGTGTCAAGTGCGTGGTTCTCTCTGTTTTTCTTTCCGAGCCTGTGTGTTTATAAAAGCCGTGTCTGTTATATGTAAATCGTAAGGTTTGGAGAAAACCCTACGTTTTCTATCCAAGCCTGTGTGTTTGCAATAGCCGTGTCTGTAAAATAATAAGTGTAGTGTTTGCAGAAAATCCTCTGTTTTTATGGCGGAACTTGTATGTTTATAAAAGCCATGTCTGTAAGAGTTGAAGTGTAAGGTTTGGAAAAAGTCCTCTGTTTCTCTCAGAACATGTGTGTTGGTAATAGCCATTTCTGTAAGGTGTAAAGTGTAAGGTTTCAAGTTGTGTTTTACTTCTAGAACTTGACAGTGTGTGACTATAACATGTAAACTGTAGGGTTTGGAGAAAATCCTCTTTTTTTCTCATAACTGTTGTGTTTGTAAAAACCCTGTCCGTAAGATGTAAAATATAATGTTTGGAGAAAATCCTCCGTTCTTTCTCGGAACCTGCGTATTTCTACAAGCCGTGACTGTAAGATTCGCAGAGTAATGTATGAAAAAAATCCTCTGTTTTTCTTTCGGAACGTGTGTGTAGGTAATAGCCGTGTCTCTGAGATTCAAAGAGTAAGTTTTTGAGAACATTCTCTGTTTTTCTCTTGAAGCCTGTGTGTAGTTAATAGCCGTGTTTGTGATATCAAAAGTGCAATGTTTAACCCGATTTGTGTTTTTGTAATAGCCGTCTCTGTAAGATGTTAAGTGCAAGGTTTGAAGAAAATCCACCGTTTTTTTTTTCTCGGTGTCTTTGTAATAACTGTATCTGTAAGATGTAAATTAACCCTATTCAGACCGGAGGGGGGGGGGGGGGCTTTTGAGGCCTGCACCAACTTCGATGTCCTATAACGCCAGAACGCATTACGCTAAAGCCACCAAATTTGGTGAGTTTTCCTAAAATATTGTTGGCAACAATTTTACGAAGTTTGACAAATTTTCCATTTTTTCGCGTTGCCATGGCAACCGTTTGCTGACAGGCTGTTTTGCCAAAAATCACTATTTTTGGTTCTAACTTTGTATTTTTCACATTTATTTGCTATATTACTGCGATTTTGTTACCTAGATAAAATGTTATATTATTTTAGCATATCTTTCATAATTATATATGCCTAAATTATGCTAATTTGAGGACGTCATCAGCCCAAAATCCAAAATGGGGGACCCTTTGGCCCAGATCAAAAAAAAAAAAGCTAATTTTCCCCTTAAAATTTGAAAATACCCGGGAATTTTTTCATCCAAAACCCTCTTAAATGAAAAGAATTTGGCCTTTTTCCGTTGTCCCTTTGGGAATATTTTGGTGGAAAAAAGGGGTTTTT
>NC_049979.1:30071767-30152795 GCF_000003815.2 Branchiostoma floridae
AAAGTTTGAGGTTTGGAAAAAATCCTATGTTGTTTATCCAAGTTTTCGTATTTTTCTTCTTGTAGCCGGTGTGTTTTTAATAGCCGTGTCTGTGAGATGCAAGGTATACTGTGGGATAAATTCCTCTTCTTTTCTCTCGGAACCTGTGTATTTGAAAAAGCCGTGACTTTAACCCTATCCAGACAGGGCTTTTGGGGCATTCCCTGGACTGAGGGGGGGGGGGGGGCTCATCCCCTTCGTATTATTCAATACGGCTCATTGTAAGATCACCAAATCTGCAAGGAATGTTTTGCTAATCGAGTTTGATAATTTCTAATTTTTTAAAATCTTTATAACGTAATATGACGTTATTATGACATCACTAATTGATTTTTTTGCTAAAACGGGGATTTCCCATAATACTTAAATACCTCAATCAAAAAGTTACCAATAAAGGCTTCTTATCAATATTTAAGTGTTTTAAGACTTCTGTTGTCAGAAAATGACGTCAAATGACGTCTAACAACGTCATACAATGACGTCATCTGTAGTTTAGCTATCCAGCATCTTGTATAATCAACCTTAAATGTCTTAACCCTCAAGCACCCGACCTTTTTTTGCGACTAAAATGACCGAGTGGGGTTCAAACGAACCCCAAAATGTTTTGTTCATAGAATATCTGTTCAATTCCTGTCGGTGATCATTGTACATACATTGCTTCGTCAATGTAAGACGAATATTTCGACATGTTAAGGTGTTGCTAATTCCACCTCATTATCATAATTTATGCAAAAGATCAGAAGGACCATCTTTTGCACTAAACCTATTCTCACCAGAGAGGGGAATTTTGATGCCCTCAGCAACTTTTATGTCGCATAATTCATGAACGGCTGGTGCTACAGCTACGAAACTTGGTTATATATCACAAAATATTGTTCACAAAATGTTTTTGTCGCATTACTCATGAACGGCTACTACTAAAGCTACGAAATTTAGTATTATATCACTAAATATTGTTAGCAAAATGTTTTTGTCAATAAAGTAAATTTTCCATTATTTGGGATTGCCATGGCAACGGAATTATGACAGGCATATTTTTGCCAAAATTTGACAATTTCGATTTTAACAAGGTTTTCTTGGTAAACAATGCTTGTTTTTTTTTTTTACAACAATAAAATTCTATGAAATTCAATGCTATTTTCATGACTTGAAATTTAAAATTTATGCTAATTTAATGACGTCATTACTCAAAATCCAATATGGCCGGCCTTATTAGCTAAATGACGTCATAATGTCGTCATATTATATGGTGATGACACAGAACTTTTTATGAGGATTTACTTTTACATGTTTGTTATCTTCTGAAAGTTTGGTGGTGATACGATAAGTAGTTAGGGAGTGAGACTCAAAAGTTTGTTTTAAAAGCTGCACTTTTTTGCTGGGGTCCGTTTGGACCCCAGACGGACTGATCACGGACTTTCTTTATAGCTTCCACAGTATTTTACCAATCTATATAAAATTTTAGGAGAAGGTATAGAAGATATTGGCTGACAAAGTCACGGAATGAATTTTTCTTCGGATTAAAAATGGTCAAATGGTACTTGAAAATTTACTCCTGGGGTCCAAATGGACCCCACTTGGGTGTTTGAGGCTTAAGGTACATTTTTCAGCATATAACACTAAAACCACATGAAAATGGATTAAAACGTTCAGATGAATGTTTTCTGTAGGAAAATACCAAGTAGTGATGAAGTCCGAGTGAAAATAAGCTGGTTATACTTTTCATAAAGATATTGGTGGCCATCTTGGATTTTGAGCAATTACGTCATCTCATTAGCACAATTTATGAATATCGAAATACAACTGTTCAACTAAGATGTGTTAGACATTAAAGATATATGAAAAGTAGTTAAGTTAAGCAAGAAAATCCCATTGTTTAAACCAAAATTAGCGATGTTTGTAAAATTTGACTTTCAGTAACCCGTTACCATGGCAACACGAAAAATTATAAACTTACTTAATTTTTTTTAGATTGTTGCCAACAATATTCTAGGAAAATTCACCAAGTTTTGATGTTCTAGCTCAAGCCGTTCGGGAGTTATACGACGTCAAAGTTGGCGCAGGCACTTTAAGCAGCACCCCCCCTCCCCCTATAATTGTAAATTGTAAGGTTTGAGGAAATCCTCTGTTTTTGTCTTGGAACATGTGTGTTTGTAAAAGCCATGAGTGTAAGATAGAAAATGTAAGCTTTTTTTGGAAAACTCTCTGGGTTGTTTTCCCGTAACATGTTTGTAAAAGCCGTGTCTGTAAAAGGAAAAGTGTAATAAAGTTTAGAGAAAATAATTTTTTTCTCTCAGAACCTGTGTGTTTGTAATAGCTATGTCTGTAAAATGTCAAGTGTAAGGTTTGGAGAAAACCCTCTGTTCTTTCTCAGATTCTGTATGTTTGTAATAGCCGTGTCTGTAAGATGAAAAGTGTAAGGTTTGGAGAAATTCTCCCTTTTTTTCTTTCGTAACCTGTGTATTTTTAAAAGCCGTTTCTGTAAGACGTAAAGTGTAAGGTTTGGAAAAACTTCTCTTTTTTTCACGGAATCTGTGTGTTTGTAAAAGCCCCGTCCGTGAGATTTAAAGTGCATGGTTCAGAGAAAATTATGTGTTTGTCTGTGTGTTTGTAAAAGGCTCGTTTTCATTTAAATGTCGAATTACTGTCGCCTGACTTTACGCCTTGATATGGAACAAATTATACACAGCATCACTGGTTCCTTCATTTTTCCACAACTCCTGTAATGTTTTACAAAAGATGAACCACAATATTCGTATTGGTTGATGACTTAGAAGATTATCATAGCCACGGCTGGGATGTCACACCCTTAAAAATGGCTGTCGCCTGAGAAAAAACGAAGAATTCAAGAAGTAGCCAAAAAATGTAAAAATTCAGTTTCCAGAATGATTGTTCGGCTGGTGAAACCAGCTACCCAGGCCCTCTGTCTGATCACGTCAGATCGCTCCTGTCACTCATCTTGGAGGCTGTGTGAGGTGGTTCATGCCTGTCGCCAGATTCGGTAGCAAACGTTACCACCACGAGTGCGATAGTTGCCACGGTTATATTTTCCACATATACGACTAGAAATGACCGTTTTTGTGACGCTGTACTGTTTTTCTGGCTTTCTAAAGAAACAAGAAAAGGTTGTTGACTGTCATTCGTATCCCACCTTGCTTAACAAATTGTTGTACAGAAATGACTGTAACAAACGTTACCATTGTTCGAAGCTTCCTATTTGACATGGTGTAAAAAAGCTGCCCACTCTTTAAAGACCCTAGGGACATCCACTTATACCTAGATGATGTAGTCAATAAGGTAAGTCCTTTCGAAAAAAACAGGGTAAATTCTACTGTTGTAACAAATGTAACCGGTAACGTTTGTTACATGCCCTGTAATGCATTACCAATGGGAGCGAAAATAATAAGTTGCAATTTTTTGCTTTCTTAGCCCCAGAACGGCTTGCGCTAGAAGAACCAAAATCGGTGACCTTTCCTAGAATCTTGTTGCCAACAATAAAAAAAAAATATGGGAAGTTTATGATTTTTGGTGTTAATAGCCGTGTCTGTGAAATGTAAAAGTTCAAGGTTTGTAGAAAATGCACCTATTATTTACACGGAACCTGTGTGCTTGTAATAGCTGTGTCTTTAATATGTAAATTGTCAGGTTTGAAGAAAGTCCTCCATTTTTATTTTGGAACCTGTGTGTAGGTAATAGCCGTGTCTATAAGAGGTGAAGTGTAAGGTGTGGAAAACAAATCCTGTTTTCTCTCAGAAGCTTTGTGTTTAAATTGGTCTTGTTTGTAAGTTTGAAAGTACTATATTTTAAAAAAAAATCTTGCGTTTTTCCCCGGAACATGTGTAATTTTTTAAAAGACATGTCTGTAAAAAAACAGTCTTATATTTGGATTTAATCCTCATTTTGGCGGAACCTGTGTGTTATTGCGGTGTCTGTAAGATGGAAGTGCAAGTTTTGGAAAAAATCCACTTTTTTTTCTCTCAGAACATTTGTGTTTGTAAGAGCCGTGTCTGCAAGATAGAAATTGAAAAGGTTTGGAGAAAACCCCTCTTTTTTCCGAACTTTTGTTTAAAAGCCATGTATGTAAGAGGTAAAGTGTAAGGTTTGGAAAAAATCCTCTGTTTTCTCCTGTGATTTGTAATAGCCGTGTCTTTAAGATCCTAGAAGTGTAAGGTTTGGAGAAAATCCAGTTTTTTTTTTCTTTCGAAACCTATGTGTTTGTTAAAGCCGTGTCTGTAAGATGTAAATTGTAATGTTTGGAGAAAGTCTGACGTTTTATTTTCGGGACATTTGTTTTCTAATAGCCTTGACTATAAGATTAGAAGAGTAATGTTTGTCTGTATGATATAAGGATTTAAGAAAGCTTTTCTTTAGTGAAGTGAAAAGTTAATTCAAATTTTCCATTCTTTGGGGAATCTTTTTTTAAACGCCGTATCCGTATGATGTAATGATTTAAGAAAGCTTTTCTTTAGAAAGAAACCCGTAAAAAAATAATTTTTCTTTAAGTTTTAAGAGGCTCTGTCTGTCAAAACCATGCATAGGGTGGCCAAACTAAAAAAATCGATTTTCCTTAAATTTTGTGTGGTGGTAGGGCCTTGGTCCAAACCTACAAAAATGGCAAAGTTTAAGATCTGCGGTCACCGGTTGCCATGGCAACGGCCATTTTTAAAAATGGCGGATTTTCACCAAGGGAAGGCCTTGGTCGCGTCCAAAATAGGCCTCCTTTGGACTCCTGTAGCCCCCACAAATTTACAGATATTTCATTGATTCTGATATATGTTATTACCCATATTCTAATAAAAAAATGACATATAGTGATGCTCAAAATATTTTTGTAGTGAGGTGCAGCAGATGTTTGAAAATGATGTGTTTTCGTGAATTTCCAAAATTGACAAAAATCCATTTTTGACCATTTTTATTGACCATTAGCTCATTTACAGGCAAATCAATTTGCTTTATTTTTAGGAGCTATAGTTCTAACCTTTGTATACATCATATGTAAAAAAAAGTTTGGGACTCCCACGTATCGGACCGTGTCGGCCCCGAGAGTAAACCAATATTTCCATTTCAAGAAAATCGTAACCATAGAATTATTCCTGGAAAAACAGTCATAGCTTACCAAAAATGAATCTCAGTTTCATTTTATGTAGCAGAGGAACTTACATATCACTTATAAAAGCAGGGTTGTTCTAGATTCTTTTTATGATTGCCTTTTAGATGATTTTATTGAGTTTATTTGGTCATTTTTAGACCAAAAATGTATATTTTGGCCCCAGCACCCTGGTATTGCAACCAAATGACCTGAAATTTGGTATAGGAATGTTCTGGACATGTACACACATGAATTGATAACTGGTCTGACATATAATAGAACAAAATGCTGAATTTTGTGACTTTTTTTGGCATTTTCGGCCCAAAAAGTACATTTTTGGCCTCTGTACCCTGCATTTTGTTGTTCTGTATGCAAAACATGTTATTGAATCCATGTGCACATACATGTATGTTCAGGGCATTGCTATACCGAATTCCAGGTCATTCAGTTGTAAAACCAGGGTTGGGGGAGCCAAAAATGTACTTTTTTTGGAAATAAATAAACCCAAAATCACAAAGTTTAGCATTTTGTTGAACAGTATGCCAAATGTGTTATTGAATCCATGTGTCAAGGGCATTCCTATACCAAATTTCAAATGTCAAATGGTTGTAAAACCAGGGTACAGGGGCCAAAAATGCCAAAAAAAGTCACCAAAGTCAGCATTTTGTTCTATTATATGTCAGACCAGTTATCACCACACAAAATTTAAGGAAAATCGATTTTTTTAGTTTGGCTAACTTTTTCTGATTTTGCTTGGTTTTTACAGACATCAGCTCTTAACCCTCAAACCACCGTAGCTTTTTTGTGACGTAGACTACCGTAAGGGGTCAAAACTGACCCCAAAACGTTTTGTACAAATAGAGTTTTTGTGTGACTCTTTTTGTGATTTGTATATATGTATAGTTTTACAATCTATGTCGGACAACTCTGACGTGATTAGGTGAGAATACTCCAAGCTCATTCTAATGATTTATGCAGAAGATGATGAGGACCACATTTTGCACCAACTCTATTCAGACCGGGAAGGAGGTTTCTGATGCCTGTACCAACTTCAATTCCGTATAGCGCCTGAATGGCTTACGCTAGGGCCACCAAACTTGGTAATTTTTCAGAAAAAGTAAATAGCAAACATTTTGAGTGAACAAAATATGTTCATCATTTTCATGTTGCCATTGCAACGGAATTCTGACAGACATATTCATTACGAAATTTTCTAATTTTGTATTAAACTCTTAAGTTTTAAGTTTTTTTTTGGCAAATAAGAGTTGTTTATCACATCTTATAAAGTTCAACGTAAATTTCATGACTCAATTTTCTTAATTTATGCTAATTTGATGACGTCATCGGTCAAAATCCAAGATGACGGCTGATAGATGACGTCTTAATGTCGTCATATAACACGATAATGGCACAAAAGTTGTTACAATGATTTTGGCTTACATATACATCATTCTCTGAAAATTTCGTGATCCTACAATAACTAATTTAGGTGTGAGTCGCAAAATGTGTTTAAAAAATGCTGGGGTCAGTTTTGACCCCACTGGACCATGCATAAACTTTCTAGGATAACTTAATCAACAATGAGCCGATCTCGGTAAAAACGTACAAGAAGTTATAAGACATATATACAAACAAACTCCTGGAAGGAAAATTGTTTTCGACCAGAAATGACATAATGGCACACATTGATAGTGGTTTGAGGGTTAAAGAATGTACTCGCTTTTTTCTCCCGGAACCTGTGTGTATGTAATTGCCGTGTCCGTAATATGTAAAGCATAATTATAAGGTTTGGAGAAAATCATCTGTTTTTTTTCTTACGGAACCTGTGTGTCAGCAATTGCCGTGACTGTAATATTAAAATATTAATGATTGAATAAAATCCTTCTATTTTAAGAACCCGTGTGTTTGTAATTACCGTGTCAGTAAAATGTAAAGGGTAAGGTTTGAAGAAAATCCTCTTTTTTTTCGGAACCTGTGTGTCTGTAATTGCCGTGACTGTAAGATTAACCCTCAATGTAAGGTTTGGAGAAAACCCTCTTTTTTTTTCTCGTACCCTTTGTGTTGGTAGAAGTAGTGACTGTAAAATTTGAAATGTAAGGTTTGAAGAAGATCCCCTTTTCTCTCAATACCTGTGTATTTGTGATAGCCGTGTCAGTAAGATTTAAACTACAAGGTTTTGGGAAAATCTTTTTTTTTTACTCGGTGTGTTTGTAATATCCTTGTCTGTAAGATGCAATTGTAAGATTTGGAAAAAAAACCTCCTTTTCTTCTCTTAACTTAGGTCCTTATAATAGCCGTGCCCGTAAGATGTAAAATGCAGGGTTTGGAGAAAATCATTTTTTTTCAGAACCTGTGTGTTTGTTATTGCCGTGTCTGTAAGATAGAAAGTGTAGGGAGTGTAGAAAAGCTTCCATTTCTTTCTACTCCTAACCTGTGTGTTGGTAAGATATTAGTCTGTAAGATGTGAAATGAAGAGTTGGAGAAAGTCCTCTTATTCTCGAAAAGTGTGTTTTTGTGATAGTCTTGTCTGTAAGATTAAAAATGTAAGGTACAGATCATCTTTTTTCTCGGTTTTCTTTTGTGTTTGCAATAGCCGTGTCTGTAAGATGCAATTGTAAGATTTGGAAAATATCCTCCTTTTTTTCAGAAGGTGGGTCTTTGTAATAGCCGTGTCTGTGTAATATGTAAAATGTAGGGTTTGGAGAAGATGTATTTTTTCTCTGAACATGTGTGTTTCTAATAGATGTGTCTGTAACATGTAAAGTGTAAGGTTTGGAGAAAATTCCCCTCTTATTTACTCAGAACCTGTGTGGTTGTAATATCCGTGTATGTAAGATGTAAAATGTAAGATTTGGAGAAAATTTTACTTTTTTTCTCGAAACCTGACCTAGCCGTGTCAGTAAGATGTAAAGCGTAAGGTTAGAAAAAATCATATTTTTTTTCTCTTGGAACCTATGTGTTTGTAACAGCCGTGTCTGTAAGATGTAAGTTTAAGGTTTGAAAAAACAAACATTTTTTTTTGTATCTCGGGACCTATGTGTTTGTAATAGCCGTGTCTTTAATTTGCTAAGTGCAACATTTGGAAAAAAAATTCGCCGTTTATTTTTTTCTCTCTCGATACTTGTGTGTTTGTTAAAGCAGTGTCTGAAGGATTTAAATTGCAAGGTTTTGAGAAAATCTGAACCTGTGTGTTTGTAATAGCCGTGTCTGTACAATGTTAAGAGCAATGTTTTTTAAAAATTCTCCTTTTTTTCCCGGAACCTGTATGATTGTTTTTTGAAAATATGTTTCTAAAATTAAAGCAGTGTCTGCTGAATATGAAATGTAAGGATTACAGAACATCCTTTTTTTTCTCAGAACCTCTGTGTTTGTAATAGTCGTGTTTGTAAGATGGAGAGTGAAAGGTTTGGAAAATTTTTTTTTTCTTTTACTCTGAACCAGTGTTTTTGTATTATCCGTGTCTGTAAGATGTAAGTTGTTAGATTTGGAAAAATCCTCCCTTTTTTTTCGGAACTTGGGTCTTGGGAATAGTCGTGTCTGTAAGATGTAAAATGCAGGGTAAGGTTTGGAGAAAATCTTTATTTTTTTTCTCAGAACCTGTGTGTTTTCAATATCCGTGTCTGTAAGAAGTAAGTTGTTAGATTTGGAAAAATCCTTCCTTTTTCTCGGAACTTGTGTCTTTGGAATAGCCGTGTCTGTAAGATGTTAAGTGCAAGGTTTAAGGAAAATCGTCTTTTTTTCGTAACCTGTGTGTTTGTAATAGCTCTGTGTGTAACAAGTTTAGTGCAAAATCCAAAAAAAAAATTCTCCTTTTTTTTGTGGAAATTGTTTGTTTGAAAAACCCGTGTTTGTAAGATGTTTTTTCTCAGAACCTGTGTGTTTGTAGTAACGGTGTCTGTTAGATGTAAATTGCAAGGTTTAAAAATAAATATTCCTTTGTTTCTCTCTGAATCTGTATAATTTTAAAAGCAGTGTCTGTAAAATACGTAACGTAAGGTTTGGAGAAAAATTTTTTTTCGAGGAACCTGGATCTTTGTAATAGTCGTGTCTGTAAGATGGAAAATGTATTCTTACTCGGGCACTTTAAGGCCTGTGACAATTTTGGTCGAACATGAAATTCGGACCACTGCGTGACCTCAGGTAACCCCGCCGGGCCGGAGCGTTTTTAGAACGGTCCAATGTCAGTACCTAATGTTACATTGCGAAAACAGGAACTTACGATGCACGGGCCACACTAACTACTTTTCTTGAGACTTATTAATGTTGAATGTTAAAGATATTGATCTAGTATTTATCAAGTATCGGCATAACTAGAAGCGGTTAACAAAAGGGCACCCCCGCGAGAGCTGCAAGTGGTACAGTCCGAACATGCGTTCCGACCTCCCGGGGTGTGGAGTGGCGGGAAAAAAAGCGAGGCGCTCATACTTCAATGAAACAGCAAAACAATGCTATAAATCGGTATTTCTAGCCCAAAATGATGGATGGCAGTTGACTGATGCCTTATAAGGCTAACTGCTTGCGAAATTTCGCATTGATACAACAGCGATTTAACAAATATAGACATAAAACATTCATATTTTACCATCGGTTAATGTTACGTACAGTCAAACATATCTTACTTGGGCGCAGTTCTTGTAGGGTAAGTAGTGTTTCGTCGGCCCCTGCCCACATCAGGGCACCAGTTTTATTACGAGTTTTGTGCAGATTTAGGTTCATTAAGCCTTAGACCTTCAGAAATCAAGCGGGCCTTCTTGCAATATCTTTGATTTCCGTGGCTGTATTGATATTTGTACGAAAAATACATGAAAATTGTCAAAAAATACTGTTTTTGCCCCAAAATGAAGCCTTACCTAGGTATAGCGGCAAGATCCCCAGGCATATTAGATATCACAGAGATATAATCTATTACTCCAGAAAATATGACTCAGTTAGACAATCATTTCATAGTGGGCACAGACCCATTTTAATAGCATCCCTATTTTTTACCAAAAAATGGTTTTTTAAACCCAAAATATTGAGGATCCACAATTTTCTTGTCATCATATTTTGAATATGGGTGAATTACGTTAACTGGCCAAAAATTGTTGAAAACAGATGGTTACATCAAAAGTTATGGCCATATAACTGCTCGACTGAGAATCTACAGGTGTCACAGGCCTTAAACTGCCTGTGTAGGAGAAAATTATTTTTTTCTCGGTACCTGTGTTTTTGTAATAGCCGTGTCTGTAAGATGTACTAAAGTAAAAGGTTTGAAAAAAATGCTTATTTTTTTTTTCTTTCTCGATACCTGTGTGTTTGTGATATCCGTGTCTGTAAGATGTAAAGTGCAAGGTTTGAAGAAAATCCCCTTTTTTTCTCGTAATCTGTGTGTTTGTAATAGCCGTGAATGTAATTTGTAAAGTGCAAGATTTGAAAAAAAAATCATCTGTTTTTTTCTCTCCTAATACCTGTGTGTTTCTATTAGCCGTGTGTGAAAGATTTAAACTGCAAGGTTTTGACAAAATCCTTTTTTTATTTCTTTCTCAGAATCTGTGTGTTTGTTATAGCAGTGTCTGTAAGATGTAAAGTGCAAGATTAAAAAAAAAATCCTCCTTTGTTTCTCTCGGAACCTGTATAATTGTTAAAGCAGTGTCTTTAAAATATGAAATGTAAGGTTTTACTCTGAACCTGTGTGTTTGCAATATCCGTGTTGTAAGATGTAAGTTGTTAGATTTGGAAAAATCCTACCTTTTTTCTCGGATCTTGGGTATTTGGAATAGCCGTGTCTCCAAGATGTAAAATGCAGGTTTTGGCGAAAATCTCATTGTTTTTTATCTCAAAACCTGTGTATTTGTAACAGCCTAGTCTGTTAGATTTTAAGTACAAGGTTTAGAGAAAATCGTTTGTTCTCTCTCAGATCCTGTGTGTCAATAAGAATCGTGTCCGTAAGATGTTAAGTGTAAGGCTTGGAGAAAAAAAGATTGTTTTCCTTTTTAGAACTTGTTGGTTTGTAGAAGCCGTGTCTCTAAGTGGGAGGGGGGGTAAAAGTGCCCGCGACAACATTGACCTCCTATAGCTCCCAAAAGACTTATGCTAGAACAATAAAACTTGGTGAGATTTCCTAAAATATTGTTGACAACAATTAAAAAAAAAAGATTGCGTTTATGATTATGATTTTTCGTGTTGCCATCGCAGCGGGCTTCTGAAAGGTAAAATTTACAAAAATCACTAATTTTGGTTTAACCCTCAAACCACCGTTTGGGGTCAAAACTGACCCCAGACGTATAGTGATGTGTGCCATCATGACATTTCTGGTTGAAAGCAAATTTCCTCTCATGGGTTTATTTGTATTACTATATATCATTTTATATGACGACGCCATGACGTCATTCAGCGAAAATTGGTCGCCATCTTGAATTGTGACAGATGAGGTCATCAAATTAGCATAAATTATGAATATTGAATCTTGAAATTTACGTTGAATTTTAAAGATAACAAGTGTGGTTTGCCAAGAAAACCTTAAAACTTAAATGTTTAAAGACCAACCCCGTACTATAAAACCACCCAATAAATTCGGCTAACGTAAACTACTAGAGCCCACTCTTCTGTTGACTGTGGTGGAGTTCACATCTGGGAAGTCTGGCTGAGATGGCTGACCAACACAAGTTTATTTTCAATTCAATTTTGATATTAGGATACTACATTAGGTATTCAAGTATGATTATACATAAAGCTTTACGTAACCCAGAATATAAAGTAATGAAAATGCTGGCTTATCTTTCTCAGGTACTGTGAAACATAACTGACACTTGCAAACAGACACCACATTATTAGCCATATTTCTAGACACATAAAAATTCAGAGCTAATTCAGTTATAAGGAAGATTTTCAAGTTGCCATCATGTGTATATAGAAAAAGACACTTTAATACAAAGTTGGCAGAGCAGACTTGAAAGTTTCAATTTGAACACAAGGTTGGTTTCCCAAAATTTGAAAGTTGCTGTTATTAGGACCTCGATTATGTAACTTTGTTACAACTATCTTGATCATTCTGCAGGGTTTGATAGTGTTTCCTTGAAAACCAGTAGAGAAATATATTTGAATTTTTGACCAGTATTTTATGCTAATCTGTCCCTGCCTTTGTTTCCAGCGTGTAGACAGTCTGGGATTTTTATTAGTTTATGTATTTATAGGGGTCAATTCACCACTCTAGCTGCTGGGATGGTCACAGTAGGGAGTACTTCCTTAGTGCTTTGCCCAGGGCACACCTCTTTGGTCTTTAAGACAAAAGTAGAAAATTGCGTAATAAATATGCCTGTCAGCATTCCGTTGCCATGGCAACATGAAAATTGATGAACCTTTTTTATACACTTAAATTGCTTGCTATTAACATTTTCTCAATAGGGACCAAGTTTGGTGGCCCTAGCATAAGCTATTCAGGGACTGTGTGACCTTAAGTTTGGTGTGGGAATAAAAAAAAAACTTACCCGGTCTCAATAGCGTTATTGCAAAATGTGGTCCTCATGATCATTTGCATAAATTATGATAAGGAGCTAGAACCATTATTACCAAATCATGTCAAAATGTCGCAAATAGATTGTTGAAGCTATACATATATAAAAATCACAAAAAGAGTGACCAAAAAACTGTATTTGTACAAAACGCTATGGGGTCAGTTTTGAACCAATACGGTAATCTACGTTACAAAAAAAGGTACGGAGGTTTGAGGGTTAAACAAAGGGATTTTAAGATTTTCCTGCTAAACTAAACTTCTTTTCATATATCTTTAATATCTAACAAATCTAGGTTGAACATTTATAATTAAATTTTCGTCAATGATACTAATAATGGTCAAAATCCAAGATGGCCGACAATATCATGATGAAAAGTATAACTTATTTTCACTCAGATTTCATCACTAATTGGTATTTTCTTACAGAAAACATTCATATGAACGTTTTTAATCCATTTTCATGAGGTTTTAACGTTATATGTTTATAAAAATGAAAAAAAAAATCTTGAAAAATTTAAGGTTGATAATCCAAGATGGCGGATAGCTAAACTACAGATGAGGTCATTCTATGACGTCATTTTGACGTCGTTGCGTTGGCTTTTGACAACAAAAGTCTTATTACACTTAAATATTATTAAAAAAAACCTTCATTGGTAACTTTTTGAGTGAGATATTTAGGTATTCTTGGAATTATGGTAATTAGGTATCATGGTGTCTGGTTAAGGGTTTGGAAAAGATATACCTCTGTTTTTTTTTTTTTTCTCTCGAAACAAGTGTTTTTGTATTAGCTGTGTCTGTAAGATTTGCGAGGTTTAAAGTGTAAGGTTTGGAGTAAACTCACTGTTCTTCTCCCGGAACCTGTGTGTTTGTAAATCGTGTCCCTAAGGTGTCAAGTGCATGGTTCTCTCTGTTTTTCTTTCCGAGCCTGTGTGTTTATAAAAGCCGTGACTGTTATATGTAAATCGTAAGGTTTGGAGAAAACCCTACGTTTTCTATCCAAGCCTGTGTGTTTGCAATAGCCGTCTCTGTAAAATAATAAGTGTAGTGTTTGCAAGAAATCCTCTGTTTTTATGGCGGAACTTGTATGTTTATAAAAGCCATGTCTGTAAGAGTTGAAGTGTAAGGTTTGGAAAAAGCCCTCTGTTTCTCTCAGAACATGTGTGTTGGTAATAGCCATTTCTGTAGGGTGTAAAGTGTAAGGTTTTAAGTTGTGTTTTACTTCTAGAACTTGACAGTGTGTGACTATAACATGTAAACTGTAGGGTTTGGAGAAAATCCGCTTTTTTCTCATAACTGTTGTGTTTGTAAATACCCTGTCCGTAAGATGTAAAATGTCATGTTTGGAGAAAATCCTCCGTTCTTTCTCGGAACCTGCGTATTTCTACAAGCCGTGACTGTAAGATTCGCAGAGTAATGTATGGAAAAAAATCCTCTGTTTTTCTTTCGGCACGTGTGTGTAGGTAATAGCCGTGTCTCTGAGATTCAAAGAGTAAGTTTTTTAGAACATTCTCTGTTTTTCTCTTGAAGCCTGTGTGTAGTTAATAGCCGTGTTTGTGATATCAAAAGTGCAATGTTTAACCCGATTTGTGTTTTTGTAATAGCCGTCTCTGTAAGATATTAACTGCAAGGTTTGAAGAAAATCCACCGTTTTTTTTTCTCGGTGTCTTTGTAATAACTGTATCTGTAAGATGTAAATTAACCCTATTCAGACCGGGGGGGGGGCTTTTGAGGCCTGCGCCAACTTCGATGTCCTATAACGCATCTGTAAGATGTAAATTAAAAGATTTCTGATTTTTTTCTCGGTACCTGTGTTTAGGTTATAGCCGTGTCTGTGAGATGTAAAGTGCAAGGTTCTAAGAAAATCTTTGTTTTTCTCTCCAAACCTGTGCGCTTGTAATAGCCGTGTCTGTAAAATGCACAGTGTAAAGTTTTGAAATAACCATCTGTGGGTTTTTTTTCCGAACCTGTGTGTTTGTAATAGCCGTGTCTGGAAATGTAAATTGTAAGGTTTGCAGAAAACCCTGTGTTAGTGTTTTCTCGGATTATATATGTTTATAATAGCCACGTCTGTAAGATGTAAAGTGTAAGGCGTGGATTACATCCTCTTTTTTTTCTATTTCGGAACCTGTGTGTTTATAATATCAGTGTTGATAAGACTTAAAGTGTAAGGTTAAAAAAAAATCTTCGTTTTTTTATCTCGGAAGCTGTATGTAAAAGCCGTGTCCGTAAGATGTACGTGCATGGTTCGGAGAAAATGTCCGTTTTTTTCTTTAAGCCTATGTGTTTGTAAAAGCGATGTCTGTAAAGTTTGAGGTTTGGAAAAAATCCTATGTTGTTTATCCAAGTTTTTGTATTTTTCTTATTGTAGCCGGTGTGTTTTTAATAGCCGTGTCTGTGAGATGCAAGGTATACTGTTGGAGAAATTCCTCTTTTTTTCTCTCGGAACCTGTGTATTTGAAAAAGCCGTGACTTTAACCCTATCCAGACAGGGCTTTTTGGGCATTCCCTGGACTGAGGGGGGGGGGGGGGGCTCATCCCCTTCGTATTATTTAATACGGCTCATTGTAAGATCACCAAATCTGCAAGGAATGTTTTGCTAATCGAGTTTGATAATTCCTAATTTTTAAAAATCTTTATGACGTAATATGACGTTATTATGACATCACTAATTGATTTTTTTCCTAAAACGGGGATTTCCCATAATACTTAAATACCTCAATCAAAAAGTTACCAATAAAGGCTTCTTATCAATATTTAAGTGTTTTAAGACTTCTGTTGTCAGAAAATGACGTCAAATGACGTCTAATAACGTCATACAATGACGTCATCTGTAGTTTAGCTATCCAGCATCTTGTATAATCAACCTTAAATGTCTTAACCCTCAAGCACCCGACCTTTTTTTGCGACTAAAATGGCCGAGTGTGGTTCAAACGGACCCCAAAATGTTTTGTTTATAGAATATCTGTTCAATTCCTGTCGGTGATCATTGTACATACATTGCTTCGTCAATGTAAGACGAATATTTCGACATGTTAAGGTGTTGCTAATTCCACCTCATTATCATAATTTATGCAAAAGATCAGAAGGACCATCTTTTGCACTAAACCTATTCTGACCAGAGAGGGGAATTTCGATGCCCTCAGCAACTTTTATGTCGCATAATTCATGAACGGCTGGTGCTACAGCTACGAAACTTGGTAATATATCACAAAATATTGTTCGCAAAATGTTTTTGTCGCATAACTCATGAACGGCTACTAGTAAAGTTACGAAATTTGGTATTATATCACTAAATATTGTTAGCAAAATGTTTTTGTCAATAAAGTAAATTTATCATTATTTGGGATTGCCATGGCAACGGAATTATGACAGGCATATTTTTGCCAAAATTTGCCAATTTCGATTTTAACAAGGTTTTCTTGGTAAACAATGCTTGTTTTTTTTACAACAATAAAATTCTATGAAATTCAATGCTATTTTCATGATTTAAAATTTATGCTAATTTAATGACGTCATTACTCAAAATCCAATATGGCAGCCCTTATTAGCTAAATGACGTCATAATGTCGTCATATCATATGGTGATGACACAGAACTTTTTATGAGGATTACTTTTACATGTTTGTTATCTTCTGAAAGTTTGGTGGTGATACGATAAGTAGTTAGGGAGTGAGACTCAAAAGTTTGTTTTAAAAGCTGCACTTTTTTGCTGGGGTCCGTTTGGACCCCAGACGGACTGATCACGGACTTTCTTTATAGCTTCCACAGTATTTTACCAATCTATATAAAATTTTAGGAGAAGGTGTAGAAGATATTGGCTGACAAAGTCACGGAATGAATTTTTCTTCGGATTAAAAATGGTCAAATGGTACTTGAAAATTTACTCCTGGGGTCCAAATGGACCCCACTTGGGTGTTTGAGGCTTAAGATACATTTTTTCAGCATATAACGCTAAAACCACATGGAAATGGATTAAAACGTTCAGATGAATGTTTTCTGTAAGAAAATACCAAGTAGTGATGAAGTCCGAGTAAAAATAAGATGGTTATACTTTTCATCATAATATTGGCGGCCATCTTGGATTTTGAGCAATTACGTCATCTCATTAGCATGATTTATGAATATTTAATTATCAATGTTCAACTAAGATGCGTAAGACATTAAAGATATATGAAAAGAAGTTAAGTTTAGCAAGAAAATCTTAAAATCCCACTGCTTAAACCAAAATTAGTGATTTTTGTAAAATTTGCCTAGCACAAGCCGTCCGGGAGTTATACGACGTCAAAGTTGGCGCAGGCACTTTTAGCCCCCCCTCCCCCAGTCTGGATAGGGTTAAGGTGTGAGTTTGTAATATTGGTGACTGTAAGATTAAAAGAGTAATGTGTGTATAAAATCCACCCTTTTTGTAGAAACCTTTGTGTTTGTAAAACCCGCGTGTAAAAGATATAAAATGGCAGTGATTGTATAAAATCCTTCGTTTTTCTTGGATCCTGTTTGTATGTAAAAGCCGTGTCTGTAAAATGTATGATGCAAGGTTTGAAGGAAATCCTCCTTTTTGTTGTTGTAGCAGGTGTGTTTGTAAAAGCCGCCTGTGTGATATGTAAGGTGTCATGTTTGGAAAAACTCTCTCTCGGAACCTGTGTATTTGTAAATGCCTGTGTATTTGTAAATGCCACAACTTAAGGCGTAAAGTGCAAGGTTTGAAGAAAATCCTCTGTTTTTTGTCTTTGAACCTGTGTGTTTGTAATAGCTGAGTCCGTAAGATGTAAATTGTAAGTTTTGCAGAAAAAAGTGTAATGTTCGGAGGAAATCCTTTTTTTTTTCTTTTTCTCGAAACCTGTGTGTTCGTTAAAGCCATGTCTGTAAGACAAAAAAAGTAGGGTTTCTAGAAACCCTCTGTTTTTTTTTTTTTCTTGCAACCTGTTTGTTTGTAAAAGCCGTGTCTTTTAAAAGTAAAGTGTTAGGTATAGAGAAAATCATCTGTTCTCTCTCAGAATCTGTCTATTTGCGGAGAAAACGGAGAAAATAGAGAAAATCCTGTTTCATTTTTCTCGGAACTCTTGTGTAGGTAATAACCGTGCCAATAAACTTTTAAGTGTATAGTTTGGAGGAAATTATCTGTTGTTATTTTTTTCTTTGAACCTGTGTGTTTGTAATAGCCGTGGCTGTAAGATGTAAAGTTTTAGGTTTGGAAAAAAATCCGTCTTTCGTTCTCTCGGAACCTCTGTGTTTGTAATAGCCGTGTCTGTAATAGGTGAAGTTAAGTGTTTGGAGAAAATACTCTGTTTTTTCCCTCGCAACATGTCTGTTTGTAAAAGGCGTGTCTGTAAGATAGAAAATGTAAGGTTTGGAGAAAACCCTCTTTTTTTTTCTCGTAACCTTTGTGTTGGTAAAAGCCGGGTCTGTAAGATGTAAGGAAGAAAAAATTGAGAAAATACCTTGTTTTTTAGGAACCTGTGCTTTTGTAAAAGCTGTGTCTGTATGATGTAAATTGGAATGTTAAATGAATTTCACCGTTCTTGTTTTTTTATTTTTTATTATTCTAAATTGAATACAAAATACATCAGCTTAGTTTTTGTAGTCTATTGAAAGCCAAAAGCCTGCAGGGGATTCTTGGCTGTTGTCGAAAACAACCTAGAATGTAGCTTTGTGCTATTAACTGACTACTACAGAGTTTCTAAACAGAGTTTCTTAACACAGCAAAATGCAGAGTAAGCCTGAAAGGGCCACCAGCGAATCTCCCCTAGCTAATTGTTCTCCTGTAGTTTAGATATCCGCTATTTTGGATTATCAATGTTAACCCTCAAGCACCCGACCTTTTTTTGCGACTAAAATGACCGAGTGGGGTCCAAACGGACCCCAAAATGGTTTGTGCATAAAATATCAGTACCATCTTTTATCGGCGATCATTGTTTATACATTGTTTCGTCAATGTAAGAGAAAGATTTTGAGATGTTAAGGTGTTGCTAATTCCAGCTCATAATCATAATTTATGCAAAAGTTCAGAAGGGCCAAATTTTGCACTAAACCTATACTGACCAGATAGGGGAATTTTGAGGCCCTCAGCAACATTTATGTCGCATAACTCATGAGCGGCTACAGCTAAAGCTATTTTATCACAAAATATTGTTTGCAAAAGTTTTTGATCCATAAAGTAAGTTTATCATTTTTGAGGGTTGCCATGGCAACCATATTCTAACAGGCATATTTGCCAAAATTTGACAATTTCAACAAGGTTTTCTTGGTAAACTACACCTGTTTTCTGACAATAAAATTGTATGAAATTCAATGTAATTTTCATGACTTAAAAATTATAATTTATGCTTATTTCATGACGTCATTGGTCAACATCCAAGATGGCCGCCCTTATTAGGCAAATTACGACATAATTACGTCAAATTACATGTTGATGACACAGAATTTTTTTCTGAGGATATAGGTTTATATTCTTATTATTGTCTAAAAGTGTGGTAGTCATACTATAAGTGGTTAAGGAGTTAACCTCCAAAGTTTGTTTTAAAAACTGCACATTTTTGCTGGGGTCCGTTTGGACCCCAGAGGGACTGAACACAAACTTTCTTTATAATTTCCACATTATTGCATCAATCTTTGCGAAAACTTAGGAGAAGGTATAAGACATATTGACTGACAAAGTGACGAAAGGATTTTTTTCCGATCAAAAATGTTCAAATGGCACTTCAAAATGTACGCCTGGAGTCCAAATGGACCCCACTCGGGTGTTTGAGGGATAACTTATAGCCGTGTCTGTAAGATGTAAAGTGCAACTTTTGGAGAAAATTCTCTTTTTGTTCTCCGAGCGTATGTGTTTGTAATAGCGTGTCTGTAAAGTGTCAATTGTAAGGTTCGGATAAAATTCTTCTTTTTGTTGTCCGTGACTGTGTATTTGTAATTGCCGTGTCTCTGAAATTATAACCGAAGTGTTTGGAGAAAATTCTCTTTTTTTTCTCTGAACCATAGCTTGTACACTGCCAAAAATGCTTTTTCTTGTTTTGCTTCCTCACAGAAAATGTTTCCTACATTAATTATTCTGTTCCTTAGAAAACTTTGAATAACTGTGCTGCTCCATGGGGCAACCATGATTTTGCTTGTCAAATTTTTGAGACGATTTGAGATTTGTTTCCTTCTATTTCCGAAAATGATTCCTTTTTTATCTTGTTTTATTCCTCACATTTTTTTTATTCTTTTTTTATCCTCACAGAAAATTTGTCTTCCAGAAAGAAAAAATCCTTGTATTTCTTGTTGAATCTTCTTATAAAAAAAAAAGAATTTCTACAATTTTTTTCTTGCCTTATAAAAAAGAAGATTTTGCTTATAACTCATGTAAGAATTATCCATGGGGTAAGCAAAAAAAAATGGCAGCGTAAAAGCCGTGTCTGTAAGCTTTAAGTGCAATGTTTGGAGGGAATCCTCCTTTTTTTTCTCACAGCCTGTGTGTCTGGAACAGTTGATAAAAAGTAATGTTTAAAAAAATCTTCTTTTTTTCGGAACCTGTGTGTTTGTAATAGCCGAGTCTGTAGGATGGTAAGTGTAAGGTTAGGATAAATTACTCCGTTTTTATAGTGGGACCGCGTAGCACAGTGGTATCGTGTTCACCTTGGAACCGAAAGGTTGCGGGTTCGAATCCGACTGCCATGTTACCGACCTTGCGCCCTTGGGAAACACGACTTTCCTCACTTTACTCAGGTGAAAATAAGTACCTAGCTTCGGCTTGGGCAGTCCCTAGGATAGGACGTTAAATGGAGGTCCCAAGTATGGGGAGAGCCACACCCCATGCCCGTTAAAGAACCCACACACGTGCGATGGTGCGATATGTGTTGGTGCAAATTCTTCTGTTGGGAGTTGGTGGTTCACTTCAAATCACCCGGATGGAGACCTGCGAACCTCTGTCTTGTATCAGCCACGTGGTGATTTACATCATTCAACCGGACGGGAGACCTGGTGCATTCCCGTCTTGTAATTAGCCAGCGAATGTGTAATACTATGTCACCCCGTAAGTGGCGGTATAACCCCGTCGTGTGTAAACATGTGCGAACATGAGCGATCACGTCGACCGATGATGATGATGACTCCATTTTTTAACCTGCTGTTTGCAATAGCCGTGACTGTAAGATTTAAAGAGGTAATGTGTGAATAAAATCCTCATTTCTTGTGGGAACCTGTGTGTTTGTAAAAGCCGTATCTGTAAGATAGAAAGTGAAGGTTTGGAGTAAATTCTCCGGGTCTTTTTCTCGGAAACTTTGTGGTTCTCATAGCCATGTCTGTTAGATATAAAGATGTAAGGTTTGGAGAAAGTCCTCTGTTTTTTTTTCAGAACCTGTGTGTTTGTATTAGCCATGTCTGTAAGATGTAAGGTGCAAGGTTTGGAGAAAATCCTCTCTTTTTCCCTCGGTCAGATCCTGCGTGTTTGTAAAAGCCGTCACAGTAAGATGATAATGTAAGGTTTGGATAATTTTGTTTTTGTTTTTATCGCCTTACCCATGAGTTTGTTATAGCCGTGTTTTTAAGATTGTGCCATGTTTGGATAAAATCCTTTGTTTTTTCTCAAAAGTGTGTGTTTGTAAAACCCCTGTGTTTAAGATGTACAAGTGTAAAGTGTACGGTTTGGAAAAAAAATCTCTTTTTTTTTTCTTTCAGAACCTGTGTGGTTGTAATTGACATGTCCGTAAGATACTTGTGCGTTTCTAATAGCTGAGACTGCAATATTACAAGAGTAATGTTTGAAAAAAAAAATCATTTTTTTCTCATGGATCCTGTGTGTTTGTATCTGCCGTGTCTAAAAGATAAAAAGTGTAAGGTTGGGGAAAAAAATTCTCCCTTCTTCCCCCAGAACCTATGTTTAAATAGTAGCCGTGTCTGTCAGGCGTTAAGTGCAAGGTTTGTAGAAAACGCACTTTTTTTTTTCTTGGAACCTGTGTGTTTGTAATAGCTGTGTCTGTAAGATGTTTATTGTAAGGTTTGAATTAAATCCTCCTTTTTTTCTTGGAACCTGTCTGTAGTTAATAGCCATGTACGTTAGAGGTAAAGTGTAAAGTTTGGAGAAAATCCTGTTTTCACTTAGAACCTGTGTGATTAGAATAGACGTGTTTGCAAGGTTACAAGTGCAATGTTTAAAATAATCCTGCGTTTTTTGCACCTGTGTATTTTTCAAAAGCCATGTCTGTAAGATAAACAGTCTAATATTGAGATTAAATCCTTAATTTTTTCAGAACCTGTCTGTTAGTAATTGTCGTGTCTGTAAGATGTAAAGTGCAAGGTTTGCAGAAATTTCTCTCAAAACCTGTGTTTGTAAAAGTCGTGTCTGTAAAATGTAAGGGGAAAAGTTTGGAAAAAAAATCCTTTTTTTTTCTCTCGGAAACCTTTGCGTTTTCAAGAGCTATGTCTGTAAGTTTGGAGAAAATCCTCTTTTTTCTTTCGGAGCCTGTGTATTTTTAAAAGCCGTGTGTGTAAGATAAAAAGTGTAATGTTTGGAGAAAATTCTCATTTTTTTTTCGAAACCTTTTTGTTTCTAATAGCCATGACTGTAATATTGGAAGAGTAATGTTTGAAAAAAATCCTTTGTTTTTCTCAGAGAACATGTGTGTTTGTATTATCCGTGTCTAAAAGATAGAAAGTGTTGGGATTGGAAAATTCTTATTTCTTTCTCGAAACCTGTGTGTAGGCAATAGCCAGGTCTTTCAGATGTAAAGTCTAAGGTTTGGAGAAAATGCACCTTTTTTTCTTTTATATCGATGTGTGCAATTATGTCAATTTTGGTCAAAAACAAATTTCCTCCTAGGAGTTTGTTTGTATATCTGTCCTATAACTTCTTATACGATTTTAAAGAGATTGGCTCATTGTTGATTGACTTATCCTCGAAAGTTTATGCATGGTCCATTGGGGTCAAAACTGACCCCAGCATTTTTTCTAAACAAACGAAATTTTTAGAGTATGATGTACCTGTAAGCTAAAATTATTGTACCAACTTTTGGGCCATTATCATGTCAAATGAGGACATTAAGACGTCATCTAGGTAATATCGGCCGCCATCTTTGATTTTGACAGATGATGTCATCAAATTAGCATAAATTATGAAAATTGAGTTGTGAAATTTATGTTGAATTTAATTAGATGTGATAAACAATTGTTATTTGCCAAGAAAACCTTAAAACTTAAATGTTTAATACAAAATTAGATAATTTCGTAATTAATATGTCTGTCAGAATTCCGTTGCCATGGCAACATAAAACATGATGAACATACTTTGTTCACTGAAATTGTTTACTATCAACATTTTCTAAAAAGTTATTAAGTTTGGTGGCCCTAGCATAAGCCATTCAGGCGCTATACGGCATTGAAGCTGGTACAGGCATCAGAAACCTCCTTCCCGGTCTGAATTGCGTTGGGCAAAAAGTGGTCCTTATGATATTTTACATAAATTATGAAAATGAGCTAGAAGTATTCTCACCTAATCATGGCAGTCTGTCCCACATAGATTAATGAAACTATACATATATACAAATCACAAAAAGATTCACACAAAAAAACTGTATTTGTACGAAAAGTTTTGGGGTCAGTTTTGACCCCATACGGTAATCTACGTCACAAAAAAGCTACGGTGGTTTGAGGGTTAAAAGCAATTTCTGTAAGAAAAACAGTCCGATATTTGGATGAAATCCTCATTTTTTCGGAACCTGTCTGTTTTTAATAGTCATGTCTGTAAGATGTAACGTGCAATGTTTGGAGAAACTCCTCTGTTTTCTCTAAGAACCTGTGTGTTTGTCAAAGCCGTGTCTGTAACATGTTAATTGTAGGGTTTGGAGAAATCCTCCTTTTTTTCCTTTCAGAATGGAGAAAATTCTCCGTTTTTTTTCCTTCAGAACATGGTTTTTGGTAATAGCCGTGTCTGTAAGATGTGAAGTGCAAGGTTTAGATAAAATCATCCGTTTTTTTCCTCTTTCGGAACCTGTGTGTCTGTAATAGTTGTGACTGTAAGATAGAAAACGTAAGGTTTGGAAAAATGGTCTGTTTTTTTCTCAGTACCGAACCTGTGTGTTTGTAAAAGCCGTGTCTGTAAAACGTTAAGTGTAAGGTTTGGAGAAAATCCTTCGTTTTTTTTCTCGAAACCTAGGGCCTATGTGTGAAATAACCGTGATTGTAAGATTAAATGAGTAATGCTTGAAAAACCAATTCTCTGTTTTTCTCTCAGTACCGAACCTGTATATTTGGAATACTAAATTTGTAGCTAAAAGATATAAAGTGTAGGGTTTGGAAAAAAAATTCTTTTTTTTTTCTAAATCTGTGTATAGGTAATAGCGTGTACAGGTAATAGCGTGTCTGCAATATGTAAACTAAAATATGCTTTTCTCGGAACCTGTATGTTTGTTATAGCTGTGTCTGTTAGATTTAACCCTCATCCGACCGTATGGGGTCATTTTTGACCCCAGGCGTATATTTTTATCTGTCATAGCAACATTTTTCATCGGAGAAAAAATTTCTTCCATGAATTTGTTTGTATACATGTCTTACAACATCTACCAATTTTTCACCGAGTTTTGTCAATTGTTGTATAAGCTATACTTGAAAGTTTGTGTCTGGTTCGGTGGGGTCAAAAATGACCCCAGCCAATTATGAATCATTAATTACATGAATATCAAGACATTTCAATAAAATAACAAGCATTCCTCATCATTGCTATTACAGCAATAAGTTATAATTGCTTAGATGATTAAACACCGAATATTTTGAAAGAAATGTAGTATTTTAGTGTAAAACACAGTTTTTCGACATTCTGCATAAATTATGATAATACGCACTAATGACCTTCGCTAATGAAAGTGAAAATGTTTCTAATTAATTTAGAAACAATATATGGACAGAATGTGCAGAAGGAACCTACAAGAAAGATTTTTGGGGGAAAATAGACAACAGTTATTTTATATATGTGCTGAGATGGCGGAATATGGTGCATAATTAAGTAGTAAATTCGTTAATATTTACAAATATTGTGTTTTTTCTTGTTAAATAGCATTATTATGCTATAAGTAGTATTGCAGCATCAAAACTTTTGTTTAGAAATCGATAAGACAAAACATTGTTTAAGTAGGTTGAGTATGGTAGATTTTCAGAGCAAATGTGGTTTCTCCTCATTTTCTGCATAAATTATGATAATGAGTAATAACTACTGACACCAAAACTTGTCAAAATATTTTTCATAGATTGGTGAAACAGTAAATACATAGAAATGACAAAATAAGCCAGCAGAAATATGTCTATGATCAAAACAAAACGGGGTCAAAAATGACCCCATACGGTCAGATTCGTCGTAAAAATGTAACGGTCGGATGAGGGTTAAAGTGGTAGGGTTGGAGTATATCCCTTTTTTTTCTGAAAATTCTCTTTTTTATCGAATTATGTCTGTTTGTAAAGTAGATGTCTTTTCGATGATTTCTGTAAGAAGAAAAAAAAATTGTAAGGTTTGAAGAAAATTCTCCTTTTTTAACGTAACCTGTGTGTAGGTAAAAGCCGTGTCTGTGAGATGTTAAGTGCGTGATTTGGAGAAAATCATTTTTTCTCTCTCGGAACCTGTGTGTTGGTAAGAGCCGTGTCTGTAAGATGTTAAGAGTAAGATTTGAGGAAAGTCCCCTCTTTTTTTCAGGGAACCTGTGTGTTTATAATAGCCTTTCGGTAAAATGTAAAGTGTAAGGTTTGGAGATAAGCTCTTTTTATCGGAACCTGTGCGTTTGTAATAGCCGTGTCTGTAAGAGATGAAGTTTAGTGTTTGAAGAAAATCCTCTGTTTTTTCTGAACCTGTGTGTTTGTAAAAGCCATGTCTGTAAGATGTAAAAAGTGCAAGGTTTGGAGAAAATCGAGAAAATCCTGGGTTTTTTCCCTCTAGGAACCTGTGTATTTGTAAAAACAGTGTTTGTAAGATGAAATGTGTAATGTAAAATACATTTCTTCGTTCTTTGGGAAACCTGTATGTTTGTAAAACGGTTTTTGTAAGAAATAAAGTGTAAGGTTTGGAAACATGCTCTGTTTTTCTCTAAGTATGGAACCTTTGTATAAGTAATAGCCGTGTTTGTAAGATGTTATGTGCAGGGTTTGGAGAAAATTATCTTTTTTGTTCTCCGAGCTTTTGTGTTTGTAATAGCCGTGTCTGTAAAGTGTCAATTCTAAGGTTTGGATAAATCTTTTCTTTGAGACTGTTGATTTGTAATAGCCGTGTCTCTGAAATGAAAAGTGTAGCGTTTAGAGAAAATTGTTTTTTTTTCTTTAACCTTAGCTTGTACACTGCCAATAACGCTTTTTTGTATTGCTTCCTCACAAAAAATGTATCTTACAGGAAGAAAATTATTCTCTCCCCTAGAAATCTTAAGAAACCTTAGAAACCTTAAAAGACTCTTTAAAACGTTTATGAGGCGATTTGAGATTTGTTTTCTTGTATTTCGAAAAATGCTTCCATTTTTTATCTTGTATTGCTTCCTCACAGGAAAGTTATCTTTAAGGAAGAAAAAATCCTTGTATTTCTTAAGAGTTGATTCTGGTTATAAAAACTAATTTACACTATTTTTTTTATCTTGCATTATGAAAAAAAATATTTTCCTTAATAAGTCTCTAGATTTTTTATCGTTTTGCTTAAATTCTATTCTATTCTACATGTTCTTCCCGCAAGAACATTTTTCTTCCTCTAAGCAAAATAAAAAGGAAAAAAATTATTTTGGGCAGTGTAAAAGGCGTGTCTGTAAGCTGTTAAGTGCAAGGTTTGGAGAAAATCATCCGTTTTTTCTCTCACAACCTGTGTGTCTGGAACAGCTGGAAAAAAGGTATGTTTTAAAAAGAATCTTCCTTTTTATTTGGAACCGGTAAGTTTGTAAAAACCGTGTCTGTAGGATGTTAAGTGTAAGGTTTTTCTCCGCTTTTCTCAGAACCTGTGTGTTTGTGAAAGCCGTGTCTATAAGATGAAACTGCAATGTTTGGATTAAATTATCCGTTTTTCTCGGAACCTGTGTGTTTGTAAACGCCGTGACTTTAACATGTAAATTTACAGATTGGGAAAAAATCCTGTTTTTCTTTTGAAACTTGTGTGCTTGTAATAGTTGTGTCAAAAAAATATAAGGTTTAATCCTATTCAGACGGAGGGGGGGGGGGCTTTGGAGGCCTGCGCCAACTTCAATGTCATATAACGCCATAACGGATCATGCTAAAGCCACCAAATTTGGTGAGTTTTCTTAAATAATGTTGACCACAATTTTACGAAAATTGACAAACTTTTGTGTTGCCATGGCAAACGGTTTTTTGAAAGGCAGTTTTGCAAAAAATCGCAAATTTCGGTTCTTACAATGTATTTTTCACGTTTATTTGCTATATTACCGCTATTTTGTTACATTAACAAAATCTTATGTTATTTGAAATATATTTCATAATTAGATATGCATAAATTATGCTTATTGTATGACGTCATCAGCCCAAAATCAAAGATGGTGGACCGTATGGCCCGATCAAGAAACGCTAGCTTATTATCCCATAGAATTTGTAACTACATTGTATTCTGTTCATCAAAAACCATCTAAATGAATGTATTTAGTCTGTTTTCATTGCCTTTTGTTAATACTTTAAAAAAAAGAATTGAAAATTCAAACTTATTTTTACGTCATTGATGGTGCCATTGGTAACACAACTTGTAACAAACATTATAATTCTGTTATCTGCCCTTGCTGTTTCAAATTTTTCTGAGAATAACCCTTTTTCATTCGTTCGGCCAGTGCAAACAAATTGATGACTTCATAATTACGTCATATTACGTTACCGTAACGCAAACGATCTATACCATGTCTGTAAGATAGAAAATGTAAGAATTGCAAAAAAGTTGTCCGTTTTTCTTTCAGAGCCTGTGTGATTGCATTAGCCATGTCTGAAAGATGTAAGGTGCAAGATTTAGATAAAAAACTTTTTTTTCGCTCGAATCGTGTGCGTTTTTAAAAGGCGTGACTGTAAGATGCAAAACTCCGCTGTTTTTATCTCCAAACCTGTAAGTTTGTAATAGCCATGTCTGTAAGATATAAAAGTGTCATGTTTTGAAAAAATCCTTTGTTTTGTTTTGAAATGTGTGTTTTTTGTAAAATCCCTGGCTGTAAGATGTACAGTGTAAGGTTTGAAAAATTTCTTTGATTTATTTCTCCTGGTACCTGGAGTGTTTTAAAAGCCTTGACTGTAAGATGTAAAGTTCAAGGTTTAGATAAAATCCTCTGTTTCTTCTCTTGAAACATGTGTGCTTGTAATAGCCGTGTCATAAAGATAAAAGTGTAATGTTTTGGGAAAATCCTTCGTTTTTCTCGGAACCTGTGTGTATGTAAAAGCCGTGTCTGTAAGATGCATGATGCAATGTTTGAAGAAAAATCCTTTGGGAGGGGGGTTGTAGCCGGTATGTTTGTTATAGCCGCGTCTGTGATATGTATGGTGTAAATTTTTTAGAAATGCCTCTTTTTCTCTCTCGGAACCTGTGTGTTTATAATAGCTGTGTCTGTAAAATGTAAATTGTAAGGTTTGCAGAAAATTCTCCTTTTTTTCCTTTTTTTGTGTATTTGTAAAAGCCGTGGCTTTGAAATGTTAAAAGTGTAGTGTATGCAGGAAATCCTATTTTACTTTTTTTCGGATTCTGTTTGTTTTTAAAAGCCGGGTCTGTAAAAGGTTAAGTGTCAGGTACAAAAAAAAATCGTCTGTTCTGTCTCAGAACCTGTGTGTTTGTAGTAGCCTGCACTCCCAGACAGACCATGACCAGCTATACTTTATAATGTTTGTAAGTCTGTTCAAGACTACTGGGTTATGTGCATTTCAAAACTTTTTGAAGATTTGCTGTAATACTTGATAAGCTGTATTAGCCTGCCTCCACTGATGACGTGAACACAATGGTGGATGGGACCAGAATGAGGGCTGGTAGTTTACGTTAACCGATTTTATTGGGTGATTTTATAGTATCACCTTGGTCTTTAAGAAGTAATGTGTAAGGTTTGGAGAAAATCCTCTGTTTTTTGTTCGGTCGGATCCTGGGTATTTATAAAAGCCGTGACTATAAGATGTAAATTGTAAGGTCTGGATGAACTCCTTTGTTTTTATCTCCAAACCTGTGAGTTTGTAATAGCCGTGTCTGTAAGGCTTTTAAGTGTCATGTTTAGATAAAATCCCTTGCTTTTTTTCTCAAAATTTTCGAGTTTGCAAAATCCCTGTCTGTTAAATGTAAAGTGTAAGGTATGGAAAAATCTATTTTTCACGGTACTTGTGTTTTGGTAATAGCCGCGACTGTACGATGTATAGATTCAGACCTTTGGGGGTGGATTTTTAAGCCTGTTCCAACTTTGATGTCCTGTAACGCCAGAACGGCTGACGCTAGAGCCACCAAATGCAGTAAGTTTCCCTAGAATATTGTTGGCAACGATGTCACGAAGTTTGACAAATTTTAAATTTTTCCGTGTTGCCGTTTGTTGACAGGCAGTTTTGCCAAAAATCGCTTAATTCGGTTTTTACAATATATTTTTCACGTTTACTTACTATATTACTGCTATTTTGTAACATAAATGAAATTTTTTGTTATTTAGATTATCTATCATAATTTGATGCGCATAAAACATGCTAATTTCATAACGTCATCAGGCCAAACCCAAGATGGTTGACGGTATGGCAAGATCAATAGTAACTAGCTTCTTATACCTTAGAATGTGTAACTACTAGGTATTTTTGCATCAAGAACCATTTAAATTGATGGATTTCGTCTATTTCCATTGCCTTTTGTGATTATTTGTTGCATAAAAAGCATTTTTGAAAATTCAAGGTGGTGGATACAATATGGCGGTGCCCAACTGGTATCTTAGATATGCATGACGTCATTTTGACGTTTTTAATGTTGCTATTGGCATCAGAGGTCGTAACAAACATTATCACTTTGTTATCTGCACTTGCTCTTACAAATTTGTAGCAAAACTTGAAGTTTTCCGAGAATACCCTTTTTTATGGGTCCGGCCAATACAATGAAATTATTACGTCATGTTACGTCATCGTAATGTCAAAGGTCCTGTACTTTTTATTATTTCTATACCATTTCCTTTAATTTTGGTGGCCATAAGTCACGTCGTTTGAGAGTTAGAGGACTTAGAAGCGGAGGGCCTCAAAAGCCCCCCCCCCCTTTTAGGGATGACCAAAAAAGTTCGGGCTTAATAAGGTTAAGGTTTAGAGAAAATCCTCTGTTTCTTGTCTTGAAACTTGTGTGCTGTAAGGTGTAAGGTTTGGAGAAATTCCTCTTGTTTTTCTCTTGGAACCTATGCATTTCTAAAAGCCGTTACTTTAAGGTTTTGAGATAATCCTCTGTTTTCCTCTTGGAACATGTGTGCTTGCAATAGCTATGTATGTTAGATGTTAAATGTAAGGTTTGAAAAAAATCCTCCTCGGTTGGCTTAAGGCGGTCAAGTAGTAAAGTAGTATTCTATACATATGAATGTAACTTTTGATTGCTCGGTCGCACTACGATGGAACTTCACACAGTTTTAGTACTACTTAAACACATTAAATAGTTGTGATTTTGTTTTAAATGCAGGGTTAGAAATACACATTTTGGTTGAAAAAAGGTGCCTTTATTACATGGGTCTACGTCCATGTGGAAACAAGATCGCCAATCATTATATTCTAAAGGATGAAAGCCTACCTCATACTTAATATTTTTATCAGAGGGTATTTTATTTGAATATAGGATTACATTTTTTTTTGGGGGGGGGGACATCAGCAAAGACTATTTGTGGTCATTGTTTTTAAATGCACCATAGCTATAACCATTAAAGGATTACACAAAATACTCTTGGACAATTTTACTAAGAAAAGGGTGATGAGTAAAACTTTAGTACTATTAAGATCAATACTCTTATTTTGAGCTGGGCATAAAGCCGCCTATATCAACCTGATATGCACAATCACCCACCAAGGATAAATGGTGCTTGCGGTGCCTGTTTACATTCAATAGTCGCAAATAACCACAGGTTCGACGCGCGTTCCATTCGAATTAGGTGATAAAAAATCATCGAACATCGTTCAAATTCGGCTGGACAAGAGGGACACGCGTCCGAACTTGAACATGGATCAATTGTGCCTGGGCCACCCTAGCTTAACCGAGTCTTTATTTTCGAAACTGTGTATTTGTAATATCCGCATCTCCGAAAAATTAACCCTATCCAGACCGGGCTTTCTGGCCCTTCCTGGGACGGGGGGCACTTTTGACCCCCCCCCCCCCTTGTAATTTCAAAACGGCTTGGGTTACGATCACCAAATTTAGAGGTGATGATGTACTAGTAAAGTTTTATATTTTCTGTAAGTATGACGAGATATAACGTAATTTTGACGTCATAATGTCATATTTTGGGCTAAAATCGTCCAAAAAATGACATTTTCGCTATACTTAAATTTGTTGAACAAAACGATGACAATAAAGGTAATCCTTTGGTGTCTAAGTCTGCCAAGTTTTTTGCCAATGACGATGACACTGATGTCTATATGAAGTCAGAAAACAATGTCATTCGTCCGCCATCTTGGATCAACAAGCTTGAATTGTCTAAAAAACGAATTTTTTCACATATAATCCCAATACCCAATAGAAATTGACTAAAATGATCTAGTGATTGCGTTTGTAAGAAAATAAAAGATTTTGACAGTATTTGAGTAAAATTAACATTTATCTATCGTTGGAAATGACATCTTTGATTTTCACCCATGACGACATCAAATTATCATGAAATATGAATATTTAAGCGTAAATGTAACTTGAAATTACACAGGATGTTAATGGTATAAATAAACAAGTTTGATCTAGCAATAAAAGCATGAAATCCCATAATTGAAACTGAAATTAATAATTTGGGAAAATAAGCCTGTTAGAAACCCGTTGTCACAAAGAAGTCATAAACTATAATAAGTTTGTTTTTTTCAAGAAATGTTGCCAACAAAATTTTATGAAAATTCGCCAAGTTTCGTAGTCCTAGCACACGTCGTTCGTAAGTTGTACGACGTCAAAGTTGGCACAGGCACTTTTAGCCCCCCCCCCCCCCCCCGGTCTGGATAGGGTTAAGTCTAGTGTTTCTCGGAACATGTGTGTTTCTAAAAGCCATGACTATAAGATAGCAAATGTAAGGTTTGGAGAAAAACATCTGTTTTTTTTTCTCGGAAACGATTTCTTTGTGAAAGCCGTATCTGTAAGAGTTAAGGTGCAAGGTTTGGAGACAATCGAGAAAATCCTCTGTTTTCTCTCAGAAACCGTGTGTTTCAAATAGCCGTGTCTGTAAGATGTAAAGTGCAAGGTTTGGAGATAATCCTCCGTTTTCTCTTAAAACCTGTGTGTTTGTTATAGCCGTGTTTGTAAGATAAGAAGTGAAATATTTGGATTAAATCCTCCATTTTCTGCTTCACAGAAGCCGTGTTTTTGGAATAGCCGTGTCTGTAAGACATTAAGTGTAAGATTTGGAGAAAATGCTATGATTTTCTCTCTGTACCTGTGAGTTTGTAAAAGCTGTGTCTGTAAGATAGGAAGAGTAATGTTTGGATAAAGTCCTCTTTTTTGGACCCTGTATGTTTTGAGAAGATCCTCTGTGTTCGTAACAGCCATGTCAGAAATATGTAAATTTTAATGTTTGGAGAAACTCCCCGTTTTTTTTTCTCCCGGAACCTGTGTGTTTGCGATAGCCGTGTCTGTAATATTTATAAGTGCAATGTTTGGATACAATACTCCGTTTTTCTCGAAACCTGTAAGGTTGGAAAACCCATCTCTGTAGGATGTAAAGTGTAAGGTTTGAAGAAACTCCTCCGTTTTTTCCTCAGAAGCTGTTTCTTTGTAAACGCCGTGACTGTAAGATGTAAAGTTCAAGGTTGGGAAAAAATCCGGTAAGATTTCAAGTTTAAGGTTTGCAAAAAATGCTCTTTTTTTTCTCTCGAAACCTGTGTGCTTGTAATAGCCGTGTCAGAAAGATACGAAATTTAAGGTTCGGGAAAATCCTCCGTTTTCCTGTCGAAACCTGTGCTTTTGTAAGATGTAAAGTGTAAGGTTAGGAGAAAATCCTCTGTCATTTTTTCTAGGAACATGTGTTTTGTAATAATCGTGTCCGCAAGATGTAAACTGTAGGGTTTGGAGAAAATTCTACGTTTTTTTTCGGCTTTTATCGTTTGTGATGAAAAAAAGTCCTATTTAGGATTAAGCAGGTTAATTGCCAGGTAAGATTATTATAAAGCGATAACGCCTTAAGAACAAAACTACTGACCATGTTACACATTTCAATCATAGTAAAGTGTTGTGTCTCAATACGTGCGGGAACATGCGGCCTGCTCTAACCCACATGGAGAACCAATCCTCACAGTCCCAGCCTTTCAGATACTGTACAATCACTTTCGAATGTGGTCAGCAATGAGCTGTTCTTTTTTCCTCTCTATATTTCTCCAATGGTGTAGTATTGATCACAGTGTCTGTGATATATCTGGGCTGGAACATCCACTGTTAGCTTGGGAAGTAAGTTTTCAGTCCAAGCTTTCTTAACCCTATTCAGACCGGGCTTTTTTGGTCATCCCTGGACCGGGGGTCTTTTGAAGCCATCCACTTCTAAGACATATAAATCTAAAACATTTGTTAACCTTCTTGTAATCATGCAAAAGAAGCTGCCAACATACTTTGACAAAGACGTGTACATGTTTGAAAGGTTGCTTCTATGTGATACAAAACCACCTCAAGCATCTGCATACGCCTGTCACCTTACTGTGTAAACACGGTAATTTATTCATTCTCTATTTCACTAGCAAAATATTAAAAAGAATTTTGACAATGTCATTTGCATATACATGTATTGCATTTATTCAACTATGGCTAGTGCTTGTAAAGTTTTCCATGACACGTGTCGAATTATGCATCGTTGTTATTTCTGTAAAACATAAAAAGAGAACGTGGTTCTAAAACTCACAACTTGGACCTTAGAACAAGGTAAAACTAATCGCCTGTAATGATGTAGTAAGTTGTCATGTACTCAAGTCGTGCGCTAACTGAAGAATCAACAGACAACGCGACTTGAGTACTTAGCGCACGACTTGAGTACATGACAAATATTTATATATGTGTATATATATAACCAGCATTTAAAAGGACCAGCTCACAAAATATGTCCTTTGTAATGTATTGCCGTTATCTAACAGCCAGTAATCGATGTACAATATGTGTGAAATATTCCTCCCTACCCCTTTGCGTGCCACCAGTTTAGTGTGAATTAGTTACTTTGCATCTGAAAGAACCGACTTCATGGGCGTTGATCTCGCTAGAAATCTAGTTCATGTGATTTAGAGACGACCCCCCCCTCCGGTCTGAATAGGGTTAATGTGAGACCAACTGAAGAACAAGCGACAATTGACCTGCTCACCTCCCACCCATGACAGGGTAAGACGTCCATTACAGTATTTCTCAGTTTGAGATTTGTCAATTACGATGGCCATGGCATTTTCTGGAAAACGGCGTGTAACCTTGCCGTTAGTCCCATCTCCTGTAAGGTGTCTCATCTGGTGTCAAGACAAAATACATCATCTTACTAAACTGTAAGTTGTCTCATCAGTCGTCAAGTCAAAGATACCTCACCTTGTGTGCCTGTAACGTGTCTCATCTGGTGTTTAGACAGAGATTCCTCACCTTACTTTACTTTAAGCTGTTTCAACTGCTGTCAAGATAAAGATACCTCACCTTACTTAACTGTATAGTGTCTCACCTACTGTCAAGACCAATATACCAAAAGTTCCTTACCATTGATGTGTCTCAGTAACAAGATAGATTTATATCTCACCTTACCTACATGTACGTTGTCACACCTGGTGTTAAAACAGATACCTAACTTTACTTACGTCTAAGTTGTCTTACCTGCTTTCCAGACCGAGATGGCTGTATCTTACCTTACTTATCTGTGAGGTGTCTCACCTGCTGTCAAGACTAAGATACCTCACCTTAATTACCTGTAATGTGTCTTATTAGGTGTAAAAAAAGATACCTCAATTTATATACATGTCAGGTGTCTCACCTGCTGTCAAGACAAAGATACCTCACCTTGATTACCTACAATGTGTCTCATTAGGTGTCAAAACAACGATATCTCACCTAACGTAAATGTAAGGTGTATCGCCGGCTGTCAAGACAAAGATACATTCAATTACTTACCAGTAAGTTGTCTCAACTGATTTCAAGACCGAGATACCACAACTTACTTACCTGTAAGGTGTCTCATTAAGTGTCAAGAAAAATGTACCTCACCTCAATGAACTGTAAGGTGTCTCACCTGCTTTCAAGACAAAGGTTACCATACCTTAACTAACTGTAAAGTGTCTCACCTGGTGTCAAGACAAAAATAGCTCAAACTATACTTACCTGCAAAGTGTCTCATCTGGTGACCATACAAAGATTCCTCACCTTACTTACCTATAAGGTGTCTTAACTAACTGTAAAGTGTCTCACCTGGTGTCAAGACAAAGATAGCTCAACCTATACTTACCTGTAAAGTGTCTCATCTGGTGACCATACAAAGATTCCTCACCTTACTTACCTATAAGGTGTCTCATAAGGTGCCATGTAGAAAAGTATAACCGGCTTATTTTCACTCGGATTTTATTATTATTTGGATTTTTTCAGAAAACATTCATTTGAACGTTTTTTTATCAATTTCCATGGGATTTTAGCTTTATATGTTGAAAAAAAGTTGTATCTTAAGACATTTAAGATTGATGGCGGATAGCTAAACTACAGATGGCGTAATTTTGAAGTCGTTGCGTCATCTTCTGACAGAAGTCATAACACTTAAATATTGATAAGAAGCCTTTATTGGTAACTTTTTGAGTGAGACATTTAGGTATTATGGGAATTCCCCGTTTAAGCAAATCAATTCATGTCGTCATAATTACGTCATATTACATCATAAAGATAAAAAAGTAACGAATTATAAAACTTGACTGGCATAACATCCCCTGCAAATTTAGTGATCGTACAGTAAGCCGTTTTGAAAATACGAAGGGAGGGGGGCGAATGAGCCCCCCACCCCCCATTCCAGGGAATGCCAAAAAAAGGCCAGTCTGGATAGGGTTAATAGACAAAATACTCACTGCCATTGACAAAAACGCATATATAGTAGGGATATTTTTAGATGTATCCAAAGCCATTGATGCTATAAATCATACTATACTCCTCCTGAAACTAGTTGCATGCGATGTTACGGGCACTGCGTTGAACTGGTTCCAAAATTATCTGCATGACAGAAAACAATACGTAACTTTAAATTAAATTAGATCTACCGCTGGGGTTACCGCATGGATCGTTCTTAGGTCCTCTTTTATTCTTGATTTACATCAAAGATCTAGCTGAAGCCTCCGTAATACTTTATTTTATACTGTTTGCCGATGACACTAACAAATTCCTTTCCCAGAAGCCTTTTAACTGTCTGATAAACTGGTCAACCAGGAATTGTGATAAGTAGCTAAATGGTTTGAAGTAATTAAATTATCAAAATATACTTTAAAAAATCCTCATTTTCGCTATAACAATAATAAAAGTTATGATATTAATAAGGCCAACATTGTCTTACAGAATGTTCCTTTAACGCAGGAGAGACAAAGTAATTGTTTGGGTGTTGTGATAGATAAAAAAAAATGCTAAGAAAATTGGTGTTATTGGTAAATTCCAACACAGTATACCTCCAAAGACCCTTTCAACTATATACAACAGCCTTATATACCCGTACTGGACTTACTTTAATATAGTTGGGGGATGCGCTTGCCGTACAGCCTTACACCAACTTATAACCATCCCAAAGATATTCACGCAAATAGCTACTGCCTCTGATTTTCTCTCACATACAGCCCCTCTATTTCCCAAATTTAAAATATTGTATATGCATGATTTAAATAAGCTGCAAATTAGTATATTCACGTTTAACTTTCTTCTCAACTATCTTTTTGATATATTTGTAAATTACCCAGACCCTTATTCACTTGTGCACAATAGTCATACCAGGCAAAGAAATCAACTATATATCCATCTCTTCCACGTAGTATTGGACTTTCCTCCGTAAATACAGATGTGTCACAATATGGAACAGCCTTAAGTCATACATAAAAAAAAAACTTTGCTTTTCTTTCATTCAAAAGTGCCATAAAACACATCACATAAACCACCCTAGCCCCTTGTAGAAGTATTCATCTTATCTTAATTTATATTGCTATTATTATTTGATTATCTTTGTTGTGTTATGTGTTAGATTCAATCCTTGTCATTTATTGATTTCATTGATTATTCTTTTTGTATTATTACAACACATTGTTGTGTTAGTTATTTTTGTTTTGTTTTAATTGATTTCATTGATCATATATTCTCGTGTAGTATTGAAGAGAAGTTCCGCTGAGCTCCCCATTAGGAATTTCGTATAGTCCTATTGAGGTAGCCGTACTTCTTTAACATTATGATTTCTTCTTGAACCACCGTTTGTGGATACACCAATAATAGTGTTAGATCTGTGAAGAAGCCAAGCTAGCATCTTTTGTAATCTAGTCAATGTGGACTGCAATGAGGAGGGCACAGCATATACTGCTAAAGTGTTCTCTTTCTTGGCACCTGTTTAATTCATTGATTTCTGTATTTCTAATCATTTTGATGTGGAAAATAAATAAATAAGCAAACAAAATAGATAAACAAGACGAAGATACCTCACCTTGGAAAACATCCTCTGTTTTTTTTCTAGGAACCGTGTGTTTTAAAAAGACGTGTCTGTATGTGAACTCTACGGTTTGGGGAAAGTATTTCTATTGAAACATGTATTTTTGTAAAGCCTAGTTTGCAAGTTGAAAAGCGTAATGTTTGCTAAAAATCATTTGTTTTTTTCTCGGAATATGTGTTTTTTAAAGACATCTTTGTAAGATAAACCGTCTAATATTTGGGTTTTTTTAGTGTGTTTGTAAAAGCCGTGTCTGTAAGATGTGAAGTGAAGTGTTTGGTGAAAATCCTCTTTTTATTCTCGGGAAAAGGCTGTTTGTAATAACCAACTCTGTCGGGGGTCATTTTTGACCCAATTTTGGTTTGCTCATAGACGTATTTCTACTGGCTTATTTTGTCATTTTTGTGTATTTAATGTTTTACTAACCTAAGAAAAATATTTTGACAAGTTTTGGTGTCAGTAGTTATTACTCATAATCATGATTTATGCAGAAAATGAGGGAAAACCACATTTGCTCTGACAATCTAACACACTCAACTTACTTAAACAATGTTTCGTCTTATCAATTTCTAAACAATAATTGTGATGATGCAATAATACTGATAGCATAATAATGTTATTTGACAATAAAAAATACAATATTTGTGAAATGTAGCGAATTTATTATTTAATTATGCACCATATTCCGCCATCTAAACACATACATTCAATAACTCTTGTATATTTTCGCGCAAAGATCTTTCTTGTAGGTTCCTTCTGCACATTCTGTCCAAATATTGTTTTTTAATTAATTAGAAACATTTTCACTTTCATTAGCATAGGTAATTAGTGCGTATTATCATAATTTATGCAGACTGTCGAAAAACTGTGTTTTACACAAAAAAATACTAAATTTCTTTCAAAATATTCGGTGTTTACTCATCTAAGCAACTATAACATGTTGCTGTAATAGCAATAATGAGGAATGCCTGTTATTTTATTGAAATGTCTTGATATTTATGTAATTAATGATTCATAATTGGCTGGGTCATGTATACAAACAAATTCATGGAAGGATTTTTTTCTCTGATGAAAAATGTTGCTATGGCAGATTAAAATATACGCCTGGGGTCAAAAATGACCCCATACGGTCGGATGAGGGTTAACAGAACAAATGGTTTTGAGAAAATTCTTTCTTCTCGGAACCTATGTGTTTGCAATATACTTGTCTGTAAAATGTAATTTGCAAGGTTTGGAGAAAATCTACAGTTTTCGTCTGGGATCCTGTGTGGTTGAAATAGCTGTGTCTGTAAGATGTAAAATGTAAGGTTTAGAGACAATACCCTGTTTTTTTCTCAGAACCTGTGTATTTGTTAAAGCCATGTCTGTACGAGGTGAACTGTAATGTTTGGTGAAAATCCTCTTTTTGGGGGAACAAATGTGTTTTTAAAAGCAATGTCTGTAAGATAAAAAATGTAAAGTTTGGAAAAACAATTTTTTCTCGGAACCTGTGGATTGTAAAAGCCGTGTCTGTAAGAACTGACGTGTAAGTTTTGTGGAAAATCCTCTGTTTTCTCTGAGAACCTAATATTATATATTTGTAATAGTTGTGTCTGGAAGATTAAAAGTGCAATTTCTTCCCGGAACCTGTGTGTTTGTAATTGCCGTGTCAGAAAGACAAATGTAAAGTTTGGAAAAATCCTCTGTTTTTTCTAGGAACCGTGTTTTTTGAACAGACGTGTCTGTAATATGTGAAATGTACGGTTTGAAAAAGTCCTCTGTGTTTCTCTTTAAACATGTATGTTTGTAAAAGCCGTGTTTGCAATATGAAAATGTAATGTTTGAAGAAAAATCCTTCCTTTTCTTCTCGGAACCTCTGTTTTCCTTAAAGCCATGTCTGTCAGATAAATACTGTAATATTAAAAGTGAATACTGTGTCTGTAAGATGTAATGTGCAAGGTTTGGAGAAAATCCACCGTCTTTTTCTTGGATCCTGTGTGTTTGTAATAGCCTTGTTTGTACGATGTAAAGTGTGGGGTTTGGAGAAAATCCCCTGTTTTTTTTTAGAACCTGTGTGGTTTTGATATCATTTTCTGTAAGATGTAACGTGTAAGGTTTGAAAAAAAAAACTTTTTTTTCTCGGAAACTGTGTGATTGTAAAAGCCGTGTGAAAATCCCCTGTTTTTTACTCGGAACATATTTATTCGTAAAAGCCAAGTCTGTAACATAGAAAATGTAAGATTTGGAAAAAGCCCCCTTTTTTAAATCGGAACCTGTGTGTTTGTAAAAGCCGTGTCTGTAAGAGGTGAATTGTAAGGTTTAGAAAAAAATCCTCTGTTTTCTCTCAGAACCTGTGTGTTAATAATAGCCCTGTCTGTAAGATGTAAAGTGTAATGTTTGGAGAAAATCCTCCATTTTTCTGTCGGAACCTGTGTGTTTGTAACTGCCGTGTCAGAAAGATATTAGGTAAAATGTTTTAAAAAGAACCTATGTTTTTTTCTCGGAACTGTGTGTTTTAAAAGGACGTGTCTGTAATATGAATTGTGTAGTTTAGGGAAAGTCGTCAGACGTCAAGTTTTAATGTTTAGAGAAAACCATGTTTTTTTTTTTCTTGGAACCTGTGTGTTTCTAAAAGCCTGACTGTAAGAGGTGAAGTGTAGTGTTTGGAGAAAACCCTTTTTTTCTCGAAACCTGTGTGTTTGTGAAAGCCATGTCTGTAAGATAAAAATTGTAAGGTTTAAAGAAAATCTTGTTTTTCTTTCAGAATCTGACTGTGTGTGTCTGTAACATGTAAAGTGTAGGGTTTGGAGAAATCTTCTTTTTTTTTCTCTCGGAACATTTGTGTTTGTAAAAGCCGTGACTGTAGACTTTGGAGAAAACCCTCCGTTTTTTTTCCCGGAAACTGTGCGTTTCTAAAAGTAATGCATGAAAAAAAGTCCTCTGTTTTTCTCTTAAAACCTGTGTGTAGGTAATGCCCGTGTCTGTGAGATGTAAAGGTGCAGATGCAAGGTTTTGAGAATATTCTCTGTTTTTTTTCTATTTCAACCTGTTTATAGGGAATAGTCGTGTTTGTAAGACAAAAAGTGCAATGATAAAAAAAAATCTCCGTTTTTTCTCGGAACCTGTGTGTTTACAATAGCCGTGTCTGTAAGATATAATTTGCAAGGTTTGTTGCGTTTTTTTCTCGGATGCTGTGTGTTTGTAATAGCTGTAAAGATGTAAAGTGTAAGGTTTTGAGAAACACTCCTGTTATTTTTTTTAGGAACTGTCTGGTTTTAATACCCATGTCTGTAAGATGAAAAGTGTAAGGTTTGGAAAAAACATCCTGCTTTTTTCTCAGAACCTGTTTAGTTGTAAAAGCCAGTTCTGTTATATAGAAAATGTAAGGCTTGTAAAAAAAAAACTTTTTTTATCGGAACCTGTGTGTTTGTAAAAGCCGTGTCTGTAAGAGGTGAATTGAAAGGTTTGGAGAAAATCCTCGGCTTTCTCAAAGAACTTGTGTGTTTGTAATAGCCGTGTCTGTAAGATGTAAAGTGTAAGGTTTGAAGAAAACCCTCTGTTTTTTTTTTCTTCTGGGAACCTGTGTGTTTGTAAAAAGTGAACTGTAATGTTTGGTGAAAATCCACTTGTTTTCGAAACAAAAGTGTTTTTAAAAGCCATGTCTGTAAGATATAAAATGTAATGTTTGGAAAAAAACCTTTTTTGGAACCTGTGATTTGTAGAAGCCGTGACTGTAAGAAAAGAGATGAAGTGTAGTGTTTAGAGAAAACCTTATTTTTCTCATAACCTGTGTATTCGTGAAATCCATGTCTGTAAGATAAAAAGTGTAAGGTTTAGAGAAAGTATTTTTTTCTTTCAGAAACTGATTCTATATGTCTGTAATATATAAAGTGTAGGGTTTGGAGAAAATCCTCTTTTTTTCTCTCGGAACCTTTGTGTTTGTAAAAGCCGTGTTTGTAAGATGTTAAATGTAATGTTTGGAGAAAATCCTCTGTTTCTTTATTCGGAACTGTAAATGACGTGTCTGTGATATGTGAAGTTTTAAGATTTGGAGATAATCTCTTATATTTTTTCGGACCCTGTGTGTTTGTACCTGTAAGATGTAAACTATAAGGCTTGGAGAAAACCCTCTTCTTTTTTTTATCTCGGAACCTTTGTGTTTGCACAATCCGTGTCTGTAAGAGGTGGATTGTAAGGTTTGAAGAAAATCCTCTGTTTTCTCTCAGAATTTGTTTGTGTCTGTTTGTAATAACCTTGTCTGTAAAATGTAAAGTGAAAGGTTTGGATAAAACCTTTTTTTTTTGTTCTCGGAACCTGTGTGTTTGTAAAAGCCATGTCTGTAAGAGGTGAAATGTAATGTTTGGTGAAAATCATGATATTGGCGGCCATCTTGGATTTTGAGAAATTACGTCACCATTAGCATAATTTATGAATATCTAAGAGCAAATGTCTGTAAGGATCAAACAATGGTGGCAGGGGTCAAAACATCAATTTGAATCATATTTTTCACAGTGATAGTACTTGGTCCACAACCCCTTAAAATAGCATTCTTTTAGATCAGAACTCCTTGTTGCCAAGGTAACGGGCAAACACAATTTTTTGGCCATTTTCCGAAATTTCCGCATCTCAAAAACATTGAAATCAGCATATTTCACAGCACTGTCTCGGCATCACCTTTAAACTTATTATCAAAAATATCTGAATAGACCAACATTTTGGCTGATTTAAAATTGCTGTGAAATTTCCAAAAATGTACATTTTAGTTCTTGGGCAGCATGAAAATTTTGCGATAAGTGCCGCTCTGGTATTTTTTTCGTGGCTTGCAATTTGTACCATATATAGATCATTTAAATATCTATCAAATACATTGTTGCAAATTGTGGCTACTTGTTTGGTTGTCACGTGACTATCCCTTAAAGTAGGCCACTTTTTGTATTTGACGAAAATTGTGAACTTTAGCCATGTTCAAAGTACGCTACATGACGAAGTAAATTATATTCTTAATTCAACCACCTATCAAAGGTAGATTTATGTATTGCCTATCAAATGAATGCTTGTAGAGTATCAAATCATGACGTTTGGTCACCACTTTAATTGCATTTGACGAAAATTGTGAATTTTAGCTATATTCAACGTACGCTACGTGACGAAGTGAACAATGATTCTTATTCAACTTCTAGGCAAATGTACAATTATGTTTTGTCTATCTCATAAATGCTTGTAGAGTTTCGGGTCATAACGTTCAGCCACGTGGTTGTACCTGACAGTAGGCCACTTTTTTGCATTGGATGAAAATTGTGAACTTTAGCAATGTTAAACGTACGCTACATGACGAAGTAAACTATAATTCTTATTCAACTTTAGGTCAAATGTACATCTATGTATTTTCTATCACATAAATGCATGTAAAGTTTCGGGTCATAACGTTAAGTCACGTGCTTATACCTGAAAGTAGGCCACTTTTTTACATTTGACGAAAATTGTGAACTTAAGCCATGTTAAACGTACGCTACGTGACGAAGCAAAATAAAATTCTGATTCAACTTCTGTCAAAGGTAAATCTATGTATTGCCTATGAAATGAGTAGAAAATTGTCCCTGAAAATAGGCCTCTTTTTTAATTGGACGAAAATTGTGATTTTTTTAAGTACGCTACTTGACGAAATAAAGAAGAATTTTAATTCAATTTCTGGTCCAATGTACATCTTTGTATTCCTTCTGGAATAAATGCTTTAGAGAAAGTATTTTTTGTTTCTTTCAGAAACTGATTCTATGTGTCTGTAATATATAAAGTGTAGCGTTTGGAGAAAATCCTCTTTTCTTTTTTTTTTTCTCTCGGAACCTTTGTGTTTGTAAAAGCCGTGTCTGTAAGATGTTAAATGTAATGTTTGGAGAAAATCCTCTGTTTCTTTATTCGGAACCTGCGTGTTTCTAAAAGCCATGAATGTAAGATAATAAGAGTAATGTATGAAAAAAAATCATGTTTTTCTCCTGGAACCTGTGTGTACGTAATACCGGGGCTGGGGGATGTAAAGTTCAAGGTTTTTAGAAATTTCTCTGTTTTCTCTTGGAACCTGTAAGTAGGTAATTGTCGTATTTGTAAGATTAAAAGTGCAATGTTAAAAAAAAAAATCCTCCGTTTTTTCTCGGAACCTGTGTGTTTCCAATAGCTGGGTTTGTTTGATCTTAAGTGTGAGGTTTGGAGAAAATCTCCCTTTTTTTCATAACCTGTGTGTTTCTTAAAGCCGTGTCTGTAAGATGTTAAGGGTAAGGTTTGGAGAAAATCCTATTTTTTTCTCGGAACCTGTGTGTTTGTAAAAGTTGTTACTGTAGTATGTAAAATGTAGTGTTTGGGGAGAATCTTATGTTTTTTTTCGGAACTTCTTTGTTTGTTAAAGCTATGTCTGTAAGGTATAACATGTAAGGTTTGGAGGAAATCATATTTTTCGGAACCTGTTTGTTTGTAAAAGCCGTGTCTGCAAGAGGTGAAGTGTAATGTTTGGTGAAAATCCTCTGTTTTTTTTCTCGGAACATATGTGTTCGTAAAAGCCATGTCTGTAAGAGAAAAAAATGTAAGGTTTAGAAAAAAACTTTTTTCCCGGAACCTGTGTGTTTGTAAAAGCCGTGTCTGTAAGATGTAAAGTTTAAAGGTTGGTATAAAATCCCCTATTTTTTTTCAGAACCTGTGTGTACTAGCCTGATCTGTAAGATGTAAAGAATAAGGTTTGGAGAAAATCCTCTGGGTTTTTTTTCAGAACATGTGTGTTCGTGAAAGCCATGCCTGTCAGCCTTGTCAAAAAGAAGTTAAGTGTTTTTCCCGGAACCGTGTTTTTTTAAAGACTTGCCTTTTATTATTTAAAATGTACAGTGTGGAGAAAGTCGTCTGTTTTTTTTTTCTCTTTGAACCTGTGTCTTTGTAATAGTTGTGTCTGTAAGATGTGAAGTGTAATGTTTGGAAAAAAAAAAACTCTGTTTTTTTCTCGGAAGCTGTGTGTTTGTAATAGCCGTGTCAGAAAGATATTTAGTGTAAGGTTTGGAGAAAATATTTCAAAACCTAACTGTGTGTGTCTGTAACATGTTAAGTGTAGGGTTTGGAGAAAATCCTCTTTTTTTTTCTCTCGGGACTGTGTGTTTTTAAAAAGACGCGTCTGTAATATGTAAATTGTACTGTTTGGAGAAAATCCTCCGTTTATTTTCTCGGAACCTGTGTGTTTACAAAAACCATGACTGTAAGATGAGAAGAGTAATGTATGAAAGAAATCCTCTGTTTTTCTATTCAAACCTTTATGTAGGTAATACCCGTGTCCGTGAGATGTAAAGCGGCCATTACAAGATAAATTCCCCCTTTTGTTTCAGAACCTGCATGTTTGTACTAGCCGATTCTGTAAGATGTTAAGTGTAAGGTCTGGAGAAAACCCTCTGTATTTTTCTAGGAATCTTTGTGTTTGCAAAAGCCGTGTCTGTAAGTGTAGTGTTTGGTGAAAATCCTCTGTTATTCTAATATTTACACAACGAGTTTGTGTTGAATATGTTGTGCGCCAAGGTAGCAAGGCTTTTTTTAGTTATCTTATTACTGTGGACTTCAATGAGGAGGGCATAGCATAAACTGTTAAGATTTTCCCCTTCTTCTGCACCTGTTTTATTTCTGCATTTCTTATTATTTTATTGTGGAAAAAAAATAAATGAATAAAAGTAAACAAGACCAAGATACCTCACCTTACTTAACTGTAAGGTGTCTTTCCGGCTGTCAAAACTAATATACCTTCACTTACGTACCTGTAAGATGTCTCCTCTGGATCCTTTCAAAGCCAATCGTAAAGAGGCACTTAGCGTTGTAGGACTTCAAAATGCCAGTGGCAGACGAATACTCCACATCACGAATTTCTTTGTAGTGAAATGGACCATTGTTTTGAGTATCGTCTATTCACATGTTTTCTCATACTGAATCAGGTCCATGTTCAGGTCTGGACCTGGACCTGATCCTCTGGACCTGAACCGGACCTGGACGGTCCTGAATTTTTTTGCACCAGTACCCACCCCTTGTTCATGCCATACCCGTAAGAAATTCTTGCTGATCCAGTAATGGACTGTAATTTTTTTCTTAAAATTGAACCTCTGATGTTAAAAAAAATGAGCATGATACATCATGGTAACTTTTGTTTAAAAAGTAAAGTCACCCCTATGACTTATAACCCAAAACTCACTCAGGTGAAAATGAGTACCTAACGTCAAATGGAGATCCTGTGTATTGTGAGAGCCCCACCCTGAGCACGTAGAAGAACCTGCCACACTTATTGAAAAGAGTAGGGGACCTTCCTCGTGCGAGTGGATCAATCCTTTCCTGCTAAATGGAGAAGGGAATTTCCCTAGTAGGATTGTAATCCTTGTTTCGTATTGAGTCAGTCAAACTTACTGAAACTCGATGTTTCTGACTTGGGGAGAAGAGATGTTGCTACAGTGAGCATAATTTGGTATCCAGAAGTGCTCAATGGCCTTTTACTGAGCAAACCCGGTTGACATGATGTAGAGAGTCCAGTGACGCGCAATTAAACTGGTTCCTTCCATTTCTTACCTCCTCCTGTACCCCCAGAGGCTATGTGCACTAGAAGTACCTACATTTCTCTTCAGAAGAAAGATAGCAGATCATGTGATTCTCCTATTCAAGATAACACACGGGCTCGACATATGCCGAATCACAAATCACTGTTATCTGTGCATCAGATCAATGTTCACGCCTAGTTTGGCAACTACCAGGAGGTAAAATTAGTACAAGTACCAATTACAAAGCTCCAAGGGCCCAAGAGATCATTCTTTACCCGCAAGAGTGATCCCAATGTGGAACAAGCTTTCTGAACAGTGACTAGCAGCTCAGTTAACGTTTTCAAATCAAGCCTGGCGGCCGAGTGGACTACACACAATGAGTTATATGACTACGAGTTTTCATTATGAGCCTCTAGTCGGCAGACAAGTTGGAAGAAAGGAAGGAGGGAAGGAAATAAGGAGGAAGGAAGGAAGGAAGGAATGAAAGAAGGAAGAAAGGAAGGAAGGAAAGAAGGAAGGAAGGAAAGAAGGAAGGGAAGAAGGAAGACTTTCTATTTCTTCAAGGTGAATATTCAAGGTGAACGTTAACAAATCAAAGGCTGAATAATCTTGTCAGAGAGATATAGGACGTAAAAACAGTGAACTTCTTACAAGGAGAGCTTGGTGAAATGAAAACGGTAAGTAGCAAGAACGTGGACAAAATAATTGGGACAAGACATCATGACCAACAATAATAAGGGGACTGAGATAGTGATGGAGTACATTGAGAACCAGTCTCGAAAAACAATATCAATTTCTACGGGATCAAAGACGGCAAGAAGCAGACATGGGAACAATGTGAGGTTAAGTCTGAACACTGACGCAATAGAAATCAATCATGTCATCGTAATAGCAGACCGGGAGAACGACCAAGGCATAGTGAAATTCTCACGCTTTAAGGACAAGAAGAGCACCTTAAGACATGCAAAACTGCTGAAATGTACATTGATTTGCATCAACGAAGACAATTCGAAAAGGGTCAGACAAAAGAGGAAAGACTTACTACTAGAGGTACGGGCAGCCAGAGAACAAGGTCAAGTGACTCACATACGGTATGATAAACTTGTAATCTCCTATCGCGGGACTGCCAACAACAAGGACTGTACGATACCACCCATATAAAGTCGTGCTCTTGTTGATGTTTAAGAGCAAATGTCTGTAAGGATCAAACAATGGTGGCAAAGGTAAAAAATGGATTTGGCTCATATTATGCACAGTGATAGTATTTGGTCCACAACCCCTCGAAATAGCTTTCTTTCTTTTTAAAATTCCTTGTTGCCATGGTAACGGGCCAACAAAATTTTCTGGCCATTTTCCCCAATTTCGAATCCCGAAAACACGGAAATCGCCATAATTTACGGCATTGTCACCCCAACACCTATTATTGCATCGTCAAAACAAGATCTGGATAGACGAATATTTTGGCTTTTCTGAAATTGTTGTCGAATTTCCAACGAAATAAAATTGAGTTCTCGGGCAGCATTAAAACAATACAATATTTAAAGCTTCAAAATAACATATTTTTTGGTCCAACTTTGTAACGCTCTGGTCAATGTTTTGCGTCTAACGAAAATTGTGAATTTTAGCCATGTTCAAAGTACTACACGTGACAAAGTGAAACAGAATTTTAAGTCAACTTTTTGTCAAAGAAAGAGCTATGTATTGCCTATTTAATAAATGCTTGAAAAGTTTTAGATCGTGATGTTTAGTAACGTGGTTGTCCCTGAAAATAGGCCACTTTTGCGTTTGGCAAAATTTGTTAATTTTAAAGTGTTTTATTTAACAAAGTAAATTTGAATTCTGATTCATTTGCTTGTCAAAGGGAGGCTTAAGTATTGCCTATCTCACTAAATATGGAGTCTCCGGAGGATGTCAACCGTAAAATTTACTTGCTTTGGCCTTACTTGGAAGCAATGTTTGCTACATATTCGAGAGTATGTGCATTTTTGCTCGTATAATTCCGCTCTGTTTATGTTCGCAAGCCACTGCCCTCCGCCTTTCTTCCGACAGCACTCTCGCTTTTCCCCTTGATTTTCAATTATTTGGGGAATTCTGGAATAAAGCTATATTCTGTGACTCGTTAGGAATTGTGACCTCAGCCATATATACCACACAAACGACTGCCATTTTACTTTTTAGCGTTTAAATAAAAGATAAATAAAATACCTTCCACCCTGAACGAGCGCACAACTGAAGAGACAGATCGAATGTCAAAACATATCATTCAACATGGCCGCCGTTCCGGTCGAACGTCATTGTGACGTCATGTAAAAACGTTCTATTGGAAAAACAGGTCGTAACAAACATTATCTTATCTTTATCTGCACTTTTTGTTACATTTGTGTAGCATAGCTTGTTGAAGTTTTCTGGGAATACCTATTTCTACTGGTTCCAGCCAATGCAGGTAATATGATGACGCCATCATTATATCATATTACGGCATGATAGCGTCAAATTTCTTAAGATGTATTGATATTATCTCAACATTATTTTTTTAAATTTCCAAACGCACGGTCTGAATATGGTTAAAGGCCGACTTCAGACCTGTTTCATGTAAAAAAGAATATAATTGTGATAACATAGCATGTGGTGTGGTGACAAATTTTATCATATTTTTGTTGATATTCCTAATACTTACTTTCAATGAATTTGTGTAATCATTGTCAATACTAGATGCAGTTTAAGTTTATGTCTTCCTTTCCTTCCACTTATGTAAGCCACAACATATTGCCAATCACTGCCATCTTGCTGTCGCCGAATCACGGAAACAAGGGCCACATTCTCATCTGGAGACAGCGGACCAGTTTTCTGTAAAAAAAAACTGTAACGTTGACTGCTGTTAAAATGTCTTGGGGCCTCCTACTTTTGGCCCTGACTGGGTTTACCGGCTGAGGTTGTTGAACTAAAAATACAGGCGTTGATGTTCTGTTGTTTTGACCCATCACCTTTATTTATTTTTTTTTTTTGCATAGTGGCTCATTGCTTTCAGCTCTTGGCTTTCAGAAGTGCACGGTTTTGTTTACAATGACGACCGTTGGCAGGAAGAGAAGAGCTGCGTTTGTGACGGTTTTGCTGATTTCCATAACGGTATGATTTATTCTTGGCGTCGCCATCGCTATTCATTATACGCTTCCCCAGTAAAAAAAAGTCTTCATGTGTCGTTTTATGGCCGGTGAAGACCAGATAACCAGCTCTTTCTGTGCTGTGCTCTTTGAGAGCATACTCAGAAGACAAGCATTAATGAATGAAGACATTTATTGCACATTTTGCCCCAATGGGCAAAGTGCATGGCACATTGGAACAATTACAAACATGTAAAATGGTAACAAACATACATATGTACATATATATGTACGTCTAATCTATTCTAGTACATTCGAATCTGTCTAGCTTCTTGTGAATTGCATTAATATAGCTACCTGCATGATTGGTAAGAGTTGGTTTTTCAAAGCTGTAAGGGATATACATTTCTGTTCCTTGTGAAATTTCTGGTTATGAGGTATAGAAATTTAAACTTACATAACATATAGTGGAGTCGAATGCTTTTATCTCTACCATACAAAGAAAAACCTATAATAAAATGTACTCCATCCTCTAATTGAATCTGAACCACAAAATTGACAGATTCTTCGTTCTGAAGGAGTGTGGTGAAGTCTTTCTGATTACATTAGTAATTGGTGAAATAATTTTTCGTTTTATCACGGTAGATTTGTCACGTACGCTTGGAATCTTAATTTTTAACCCTATCCAGACTTGGGGGTAGGGGGCTAAAACTGCCGGCGCCAAGTTTTGCGTCGTATAGCTCCCAAACGGCTTGTACTAGAACAACCAAACTTGTTGAGTTTTCATAATGTGCAAAAATAGAGTAAGTGTATGACTTTTGGTGTTGCCATTGCAACAGCTTTACAAAAATAACTAATTCTAGCTTAGCTAAGCGACTGTACAGTTTTGGTAAAATTGTGCCCAATACCAGCCACACAAGCAGTTTTGGCACCGCTTTTTTTTTACGTTGGCCGACTTTCAACTCCTTATACTTCAGTGGCCAAATTCTCCCATCCCGAGATAAGATAGCCTTCATTTTTTTGTATCTCCAAATGTAAGATAATCACTTGATTCCGTTGTTAGACTTATCCCGGTCGACTACCGTTAGCGAGAAAGTGGCCCTTTTATGGGGCGGCTTGGATTTAGAAAATAAAATTATTGAAAAGACAAATGAGGTAACTATGCAAAAAGTCAGGTGCATTTGGATCCCCGAAAAATATCAGGAAACATCACTCGCTTCTGGAATTGAATGCCCATTTAAAGAAAAAATATTGTGTCTCCAGAATAGCGTTTTGCTAGTTTTTTTTTAATATTTGATATATGTGCAAGTAGCTGTTAATAGTCACAAATTGAATTGATTTAAGAATTAGATCGTATCAGGATATTTCCACAGGTGAGTCCCTTTCCCCTGTCAAATGTGATTTAAAATAAATAGGTACATACATTACAGGATATTTTAATCTTGGAAACTGCAGTTTAACACCGTATAGTTATATGCTCATATAGTAATATGATTCATTACATCCGAGAAGAAGGTTCTACTTTGATCGAGGCATTGACGTGTTGTCGGGGTGGGGGCATATTGCTCAACATTCTTTTGGTTGATACATATGACTTATGGTATGCGGGTGGTTATGGTAGTAAAACACTGTTTTCGAACTACGGAGATTTTCATAGTAAAGGACCACAAGGTGACTGACATCGATGAAAATATAGTAGAATTTAGCTATCAATCTAGACAAACTAATATGTTGACGTCGAGGGTATAACCTAGAAATAGCTGAAAGCCCCCTAAAATTGGTTTTGAAGAATAAAATACACCCTCTTCAAAATGGGATCATGCGGGGCCATGCGGAACTGCAGCTGACTCACCTAGGTTATCAGCTCTAAAGGTCACGCGTGTTGATTCACGGGATGGGCAAACATCATGATCTTATGTATACGACCTGAAAGTCGACCTATTATATCATCGTATGACAAAGTTCATGCCTCGTTGCCTTTCACGTTAGAGTGTTTACGGACGCTTCCATATTTCCGGCGGCTCATGGAACATTTTAGTGCTACTCTCCTACGATCATTGAGATACTGAGTTCTGCCGCCCTTTAAGATGCCGGTGAACAGACATGGTGATTTTGGGACCCTACTAGTATTTTTGGGTACTGCAGCATTAAAAGGACATAATGTAGAAATTTGGCACCAAATTTTCAAATGTTCTGAACTTTAAAATCTCGAGTCAGATTGACATTAGTAACTTATTTCCAACTTATCCTGCGTCATTTTTTCACATTTAACAACGCCAAAGTAAGCCGCGAACAAATTCACTTACTTCCGGTTAGCTTACCGGAAGTAAGCCGGCCGTAAATTTCCGAATCAACCCTTGAGATCGCAGATCTTCGGAGCTTAGCGGGGACTTTCAACAAACTTCAGCAACGATTGGAGCGAACCACAGTACGCGTTCTAAAGCGCATCTTGGTTCGTCGGAGAGTTGAATAAAATGGCGGACAACTCAAGCGTCGGAGGGAAGTGCGCATATTTCAAGACATCCTCACGGCTCAACAAAGTCGTATCCATACGTTGTAAATATTGCTGTACAGTGTAATATGGTAGACTCAACTCATAATGTAGAAAAGTGACCAAAAACAGTGTCTTTATTTTTTACATTATGTCCCTTTAACCGAAAACCCCCCGTATAGACGTAAAATAATGTCTGCCGTTATGACATTTCTGATTGAAAACAAATTTCTTCCTATGAGTTTGTTTGTACAAATGTCTTAAAACTTCTCATACGTTTCACAGAGATTTTCTCATTGTTGATTAAGTTATCATAGACAGTTTATGTTTGGTCCAGTGGGTTCAAAACTGACCCAAGCATTTTTTTACCCACGCCTACACTACTTATTGTATAATCACACAATTTTTAGAGAATGATGTACATGTGCAACGAAATTATTGTAACAACTTTGGTGTCATTATCATGTTATATGACGACGTTCTGACGTCATTTAGCTTGAATTGGCCGCCATCTTGGATGTTGACTGATGCCGTCATCAAATTAGCATAAATTGTGAGTGTTGAATCATGAAATTTACGTTGATTTTTATAAGATGTCATGAACAAGTGTATTTTGCCAAGAAAACCTTAAACCTTAAAAATTGCATAATGAATATGCCTGTCAGAATTCCGTTGCCATGGCAACTTGAAAAATGATTAACTTATTTTTTAACTTAAATTGGTTGCTATCAACGTTTTCTCAAAACAGCCAAGTCTGGTGACCCTAGCATAAGCTATTCATGGGCTATGTGACTTGAAGTTGGTGCAGGCATAAAAATACCTTACCCGGTCTGAATAGCGTAAGTGCAAAATGTGGTCCACATGATCTTATATTATTATAGATTATTAATAAGCTAGAATTATTTTCACCTTATCATATCAAACTGCCCCACATAGATTAATGAAGTTATACATATATACAAATCACAAAAATTGTCACAAAAAAACTGTATTTGTACAAAACGTTATGGGGTCAGTTTTGACCCCATACGGTGATCTACGTCACCAATAAGGTACGGTGGTTTGAGGGTTAAAGCATGACGCCCCATTCAAAAAATACTGTAGTTAACCCTCAAACCACCGTATGGGGTCAAAACTGACCCCAGGCGTATATCGATGTGTGCCATCATGGCATTTGTGGTCGAAAACAAATTTCCTCCCATGAGTTTGTTTGTATATATGTCCTATAACTTCTTATAGGTTTTTAACGAGATTGGCTCATTATTGATTAAGTTATCTTAGAAAGTTTATGTATGGTCCAGTGGGGTCAAAACTGACCCCAGTATTTTTTTAAACAAACTTTTCCGACCTACACCTAAACTACTTATCTTAGAATCACGAAATTTTTAGAGAATGATGTACATGTAAGCCAAAATTATTGTAACAGCTTTTGTGCCAATATCATGTTATATGACGACATTATGACGTCATTTAGGTAATCTCGGCCGCCATCTTGGATTTTGCCTGATGACGTCATTAAATTAGCATAAATCATGAATATTGAGGTATGAAATTTACGTTGAATTTCATAAGATGTGATAAACAACTGATATCTGCTAAGAAAACCTTAAAACTTAAATGTTTAATACAAAATTAGAAAACTTAATAATAATAATAATAAGTAATAGATATGTCTGTCAGAATTTCGTTGCCATGGCAACATGAAAAATGATGAACATACTTTGTTCACTGAAAATTTTTGCTTTCAACATTTTCTAAAAAGTTACCAAGTTTGGTGGCCCTAGCATGAGCCATTCAGACGTTATACGGCTTTGAAGTTGTCATCAAAAATCTCCTTCCCGGTCTGAATAGCATTGGTGCAAAATGTGTTCATCATGATCTTTTGCATAAATTATGATGATGAGCTAGAAATATTCTCACCTAATCATGTCAGACTGTTCCACATAGATTAGTGAAACTAAACATATATAAAAATCACAAAAAGTGTCACACAAAAAACTGTATTTGTACAAAATGTTTTGGGGTCAGTTTTGACCCCATACGGTAATCTACGTCGCAAAAAAGCTACGGTGGTTTGAGGGTTAAGTCTATAGTTAACCGGTCTGCCTTCCGATACCAAAATACTTAATTTGGGGCAGTTGGGTGATTTCAACAGTAATTACTGTTACTTTGTTGCTATATTTACTCGTATGTATATAAAATGACCGATATGTCTTCTAATGGCGCGGATTGCGTCATTCGTCTTACTGGACAATGGCTGTGCATGATGAATATTTTTATACCCGAAAATAACCTTATCAGGTTGGTAGATCATAGGACATAAGAGTTTTCTTTTACACAACCAGTTTTTTCCTCACATGCTGACGTTTCGATGTCTACGGGACTTCTTCCTCACAACTTCTAACTGTAATTCTACTTCTCGCCGCTATATTTAGCCGATGTAGGTGGCGTTTTTGTTGCGTAACTATTACAAACGTGGCTGAGTTTGTACACCCCCTAACCCTCTGGGTGATCGAAACGTCAGTATGCGAGAAAAACTGTTAGTGTAAAAGAAAACTTTTTTCTCCTGATGTCATACAGACTTGGACGTTTCACTATCGACGACTCCTGAGCTGGATGCAGGACGCTACCGACCATCAGGATGTTACAAAGCCGGCATTTCGTATTGTCCTCCCTAAATCCAAGTTTAATTCTGTCCTCACTGAACAAACAGTGAAAACATGTCTCCCCAAGAAGCCTTTTATCGACCGTACCACACACCCAAACAACACAAAAGCCGTCGTATTGAACAGGAAAGCACTGTATCACCGAGGTGACGTCTTAACCGCGAGTGTGGTGGCAAGAGACAAGAAAGGAAGGCCGAAGACATACGGAGGGGACTTTTTCCGTGCCAGGCTGGTCAGCAGTGACCGTTCGCTACAGACCAGCAGTGCCGGCCATGTCACGGACCACTGTAACGGCACCTACACCGTGGAGTTCCCGCTCTACTGGGTAGGAAGAGTCTCGGTAAGTACTTTAAATATAATACAAGCTTTACACCCTAAATGTCTTACACAGGTATCTACACCCATCCACCGAAGACGTGTGTGTAGAAATACGTATGACAAACGTTACGCTTAGTCCATATTTTGTGTTTATATTTTCTATTTCAATGTAAAATTTTATGTCTTCTTTTTTGGTTGCTCAAGAACTAGCTTCCTCTAAATAACGTTAACTCATTGACTTTTATTGCCACCTGTGTCAGATAAAGATCCAGCTTGTCCATGTAAGCGAGGCAGTGGCGGTTCTACAGCGAGTGCGGGAAATTCCAAACAAAAGAGTTTTCTACTGCACTTTCTATGATTCAAAAACGAATACTTCCGAAACACAACGATGCTACAGCTCTACCAACGCTAATATACCGCACCATCAACTGTGTGATTTTTCCAAACAAGAGGCGAAGGCAACCTGGATTTGCCAGAAACCGGAAAAAAACCCGTGTTCTACCCTTGGGCAGTGCAAGTTTGACGCGGATCAGAGCTACAAAAGGGCTGAGGATCTGCTGTCTAAAAAGGAAAACACACTTTTTAAAAAGTAAGTTACACAAAACATGTTTAATAGGAACAACAACATAGAAGCTGATGCAGCTATTGGCATTTTAACGCGAATAGTAGCTCCAGAGTTTTGGGATCGACCCAATTTATCTTTACAACATGTGTATACCTAACGGAAGGGAAGATACATTAAAAAGGCCACATTTTGTAGAAACACGGAATGTTTTCCCTCTACGTTACAAGAAATGTTTTGTTTTGTCTTGTTTAATAACAGTTTACTTAACCCTATCAAGACTAGGCTTTTGGTCATTCCTGGCCTGGTGCCCCCCACCCCCTCGTAATTTCGAAACGACTTACTGTACGATCCAGACATTTGCAGAGGTAATATGCTCGTCAAGTTTCGTCAACTTCTAAAATCATTATGATGTAAGATGACGTAATTGTAAGATATCTTGGATTTTGACCAATTACGTCATCTCATTAGCATAATTTATGAATATTCAATTATAAATGTCACACAAATATGTTAGATACTAAAGATATCTGAAATGAAGTATGAGAAAATCTTAAAATACATAATATCTGGATTACTGATTTTTTTTTTAAATATGGCTTTTAGAAACCCGTTAGCAACACTAAAAAAAACTTATTCTATTGCCAACAATTAATATACAGAGGACATGAAAATAATAATAAAACATATGGATAAAAATTGTAACCTCGTGCAAAACATAAAACATGTTTTGTGAAAAAATTGGGCACACATTGAAATATACACGCAATTGGTCATGTCAAAATCACTTAACCCTATCCAGATGGGGGGGAGTAAAGGTGCCTGCGCCAACTTTGACCTCCTATAGCTCCCAAACGGCTTGTGCTAGAACATCCAAACTTGGTAAGTTTCCATTATATATTGTTGGCAACAATGTTGAAAAAATAAATTGTTTTTAATAGTTTTTAATAGTTTTTTTATGTTGCCATGGCAACGGGTTTCTGAAATGCAAATTTTACAAAAATAACTAATTTTGCTTTAAACAATGGGATCTTGAGATTTTCTTGCTAAACTGCACTTCTTTTCATATATCTTTAATAGCTAACACATCTTAGTTGACCATTTATAATTCAATATTCATAAATTGTGCTAATGAGATGACGTAATTGGTCAAAATAAAAGATTGCCGACAATATCATGATAAAATGTATAACAAGCTTATTTTCAATCAGACTTCCTTACTACTTGGTATTTTCTTACAGAAAACATTCATGTGAACGCTTTTAATCAATTTTCATGGGGTTTTAGCGTTATATGTTAAAAAATGTATCTTGAAAAAGATTTGAGGTTGATAATCCAAGATGGCGGATAGCTAAAATGCAGATGACGTCATTCTATGACGTCATTTGCGTCGGCTATTGACAACAAAAGTCTTATAACACTTAGATATTAATAATATTGAGTGAGATATTTCGGTATTATGGGAATTCGCCGTTTTATCCAAAAATATCAATTAATGACATCATAATTACGTCATATTACGTCATAATGATATAAAATTTCAGTAATTATAAACCTCGATGAGCACACTACCCTGCAAATTTGGTGATCGTGCAGTAAGCCGTCTTGAAAATACGAAGGGGGGGGGGGGGTTGAATGAGCCTCAAAAGCCCAGTCTGGATAGGGTTAAATCAGTTCCTTTTTGTGCGTTTTTGTGACATAAGATGTAATATGGCTATCTGTCAGAGCCACATGCTGAAGTACGCAAACATAGACAAATTACAGCATTGATACTGCTATAACACTATATCAACTTGGATTTACTTGTCTTTTTTTCTGATTGGCTGAAGGAAGAAGAAGCCATAAAAACAATGTTTTCTCCTTTAGGAAAATATTTTAAAAAAACACGCACAACGAACCCATTGGTAGGAAGATCAACATGACTATCAACGCGTGCCAGAATATATAAAGCCGAATACCAAAAGTGTTTAAAATCACGTGTTTCACCTAATTCTGAAGCAGTTTCTTTCCCTCCATGTCTTTTCAATGTAGACATCAATTCTGTATAAGGGAGTGTATAGATATCGTATCACCAGATAATATATGGTTGGCACATAGAAAAAGCACCATCCAATGCCACTTTACATGGTTTATTACTCAACACACAGACCATATCTTGAAACAGAACTTGAACTAGTCACCAAGAAGCCCATTCGCGTACTTGAGAAGGAACTACCGGTAATTCAGCACCTGCCACCATGTACAGGGAATACATCTTCATTCGAATACTGGTCAGGCAACGTCTCGAAATCGTCAGCCTGCAATGTCCGAGTCTTCACGAGAGAAAACACCCGGCGGTGTCTGGCTAACAAGACCATATACCTTCATGGTACGTACCGTCTGTCTTCCAACGTTCAACCAATCAATGTCCAAATAGTTATAAAGCCGCCTTATAGTTTAGCGTGTGCATGTGGAGACGCGATGAATTGTGCTCTACGTCAAAGTTTAAAATTCCAAAAGTATAGGGGGTATGCTACCTACATACCAAATATCAGGTAAATTTGTTATTCCCTTCTTGAGTTATCCTCGTCAGAAGATTTTGACCAAAATACCCCTGCAGTTCCAGAGCAACCTGCTAGAGGGCCCAAATATGCACCACATATTCCTTATGTCACAAGCTATCTGCCATTCAAAAGTCCAGACCATAGCATACCCACTTCAACAGATCCAAAAAAATGAATTTCTGCTACAGTACCAAGGCCACATACTGGGGGGGGGGGGCAAATTTACCTTGACCTTTGTCTTTCTAACACCTTCTTTCAAACCAAATATCATCGTAATCCATTTAGAGGTTGTTGAGTTATGCTCACAACAAAATCCGGACACACAGACAGACAGACACATACACACACACACAGACACACCCGAAAATATATCTCCATTTTCAATGTCTCACAATAGAGTTATAGGATGATGGTGGGATCAGGGTTATCTAAGGGCGTTGGAAGGTCGGCCCGACACCTATTTTACCCCGAACAGAGCTAAGAAAAAAAAAAACTATTCCCCAAGACTCGGCCGTCAGACGATTGCCTCTGACGTGCTCTCTCTTGTTCATGAAAAAAATAATATAAGACTTTTGGCTAAACACTACTACTGGGCCATTTAAACTTTTAATTTTGTTTTGTTTTAAGGCGACTCCACTATGCGGCAGTGGTACGTTCGTCTACAGCAGGTAGTGCAGTTAAAGGGCATTGCCAGGGCATGGGCAGGTATGTCAACTTTTAAAACATCATACGAATGTGCGATGAGTGATAAAAACGTTTCGGGCCTGAACCAGAAATAAGGTGCAGTCTATATACTTGAGAAAATCAATAGGTATAAGTTGTGAAAAAACAACGGGAACTGTTATCAGAGCCTTGTAGTCAATTTAGTTGGACATTTAAACATGTTTTATTAGGAATATCTCCGTATTTTTTTTACTAGAAACAAAGTTGGAATCTGACATGTCTGACTGCCAGAAGAACTATTTAATCCACTAACCTCAATTGTCTATGTTTTTTCTTCCCCTTTACGTAATGTCACGGGGTGTTGCTTTTTCAACGAAAAAATGTCTCAAGAATTATACTACTGATTCGTGTTTCCTTTGTTGTTACAGCTAAATCTGGTGGAAACAAACTATCACATGACGGGGGAAAGTACAACACCCATTGGAACATCTCAGTTCATTACCGGTTCCACCACTTCCCTTTTCAAATAGGCCATTGGGATTTCTTTAACAATTACCGGTACTTGGCCGACGTGCTTGATGAAATTCAAGAAGGCCCAAACATGGTCATAGCCGTCGGTCTATGGGCTCACTTTACCTCAGAGCCACTGGGCATGATCCGGTCCCGACTTTACGCCATACGGGGCGCAATACACCGTCTCCTGCACAGGAGTCCCGGCACGCGAGTTTTCGTGAGAACTGGAACAACACGAGAACACCACGCCGGAAGACTGGCGTACTACTTGATAGGGAGCGACTGGCTCGCTTACCAGGTTACCGAGGTTATACGAGAGGTGTTCCGAGCTGATCCAGGCGTGGTTGTGTTGGACACGTGGGACATGAGCGTGTGTCAGCCGGGATCAGACAGCATTCACCCAGATCAAGCTATGGTTGATAGTCAACTAAACATAATGCTATCACATATATGCCCAACATAGATCTTTGAGGCTGTGTGAGGTGGTTTATGCCTATCGCCAAATTCGGTGACAAACGTTACCAACACGAGTACGATGGTTGCCATGGTTATATTATGATTATATTATATACGCATTAAACATATATTTAACAAAATATCATACATTAACATATAATATTCCAGCAAGTTTTTATTGATGACGTCCTCTGCAGACGGCAAAAAATAGTGAGATGGCTAAATTTCCCAATTATACGCACTAAATGTAAACAAAAGAATTGAAGCGAAGAAACATGCTTTTACAGCCTACAAGTCATTGATTTCTGTATTCAAGACGTGTACTAATGTGTGCAAATCCAAAGGCTGCAAATTACACCCAAATACCCGAAAATATTACCAGCACATCATCCCTACCGAATTTGGTGATCGTTACACAAGCCGTTTTGAACATCCGAAGAGCCGTCAAAAGGATCCCAAAATAGCCCAGTCTAAATAAGGTTAAGATCTGAAAACCGTTTCATCATTGTTGCTGAACAATGTTTATGTGTTTATGTGACTTTACATTTGGGACGGCAATAGCTCAGTATTGTTGCTCAATAGTTTTATCTTATTTTTTTAGTTTCTTTTCCTGTATATACATGTACAGAAAAAATACCTTTGGAACGGCATCATCTAACCATTGTTACCCTCCAATATTTATAATGTAACAATTCTTTAAGTTTGTGACTGCATCACCTAGCTCCAGCGCACAGTAAGTCAGTTTAGCCCTGATAAAAATAACAGATTATCGTCGAAACGTTGGCTCTTAATCAAACCCATGGTTGTGCATAAAAAAGTTGTAATAAAAAAACAAAGTCCTTTTTTGTTCCTTACATAGTTCTTTTGTACATTAATCATGATAAAGAGAAGATGTCGTAGATGTATAAGCCATGAATATCTTTTACTATGATTTGCTCAATAGAAATATACGCTATTCAAATAATATGTATTTTATTCAAACTAAACTCTTCTAATGAAATACATATTCTAAAAAGGAAACTACAGAATAGTGTTGAAAAGGGCAGATATTAAATGTTACATTGATTAACAAAATCCGTGGATAGACAAGAGTTCGGATACCTTATATCTGCATAAAAAAAGTTTAATCAAACGACTCAAATATACATAATCGATGCTTGGTCATGCAAACCTTTGAAGAACATGCACCGTTCGCAAGTATTATTATTCAATCTTTTATATACTACGTAGATTTAGGGTTGCAACTTTACATTAATTATGGTAATTAGGGACGAACTTGCAACATCAATACCGAATAAAAATTAGTAACGAATGTTTCACCAGCTACAAACTAAATACAAAACAGGTATTTGAGTTTATGTTACAGCTATTTTCTTACAGAAATAAAATCTTATGCTATGTAGAATATTTTTTCATATTTAATTATGCATAAATTATGTTAATGTGATGACGCAATGGACATACATCTAAGATGGCGGACCGTATGAGCAGATCAAGTATAACTTTCTTATTATCCCTAATAAGCTGTAACTACCTGGTGTTCTTCCTGCGCTGTGATTGGCTTGTCCATGTGAAGCTATCTATGTAAGGCAAAAGCTGACTAATTACTGCGTAGTTAGACAGACTCATCCGCATAGCCTGGTAGATCGGCGAAAGGTAAACTATGAGTACAGAAAGAGATGGGAGGGAGACACGAGAGGAGTGATGTTTGGAATTGGTACAATTCTGAAATGCTTGATATGTATTTGCGTTAAGTTTGTAAGATAACGAACGGATTTTATTAAGGCTGGTTTTAATGTATAGAAATGTGAATGGCGGCGCAATTCAGCGTAGTACTGCTGCTATGCCGTGCATCTGTAATAAAACGTGTCAAATTTGTCTAGACGAGGGTCGAACAATTTCAGTCCTCCCTCCCCTCCCACCCAACATCCGTTTTAACAGAGGAAAATGGATTCGAATCATTTCGCCGCGCGACTCCAGGCACTACCCCATAGCTTCATATGGATGAGCCGGTCACTGCGCAGGAATAATAGGTAACTATTCTTTCATCAAAAAGCGTTTAAATTAACCTTTGTAGTCTAATTTCCGTTGCCTTTTGCCATTATTTATAGCTAAAATGTACTTTTGAAAATTCAAGGAGGTGAATATAAGATGGCGGAGCCAAACTAGTATCTAAGATATGCATGAAGTCATTTAAAAATTATAATAGACACGAAACAACTGTTAGATTACTTAGATATATAGAATAGCCTACCCCCCTCAAGAATGGAACAGCCCAGGGTGGAATGTGGAGTTTCCGAGAATACACTCACATGGACTTAGATGTGTGTGTCAGTGTGCTTATTTATCCCTGAGTAAAGAGGGACGGAAAGTAAGCTTAACAATGGTAGCAGAGGGTGCAACTCTGGACATTTAGAGTCGACGGTCCGGGTCTCTAGGTCTCTGGTGTCGACAGTGCCCGATTTCTCGGACGTTTTCTGTGCACAGGCTTCGAGCGCGACCTTTCCAAGATGGCGACGTGTGCACGGACTCCCACTCTTCGATCTTACTCTTAAAACTTACGAGCAATACAGGTTTGAAATCCAGTGTTGGAACCAGGTCACAAAGATTCCCAAGAAACAACGTGGCATCGAGATCCTTCTCAGTCTAACCGAAGGGCCGAAGGATGAGTTTGGGACAAGGGCATTCCTCTCCTCCCGGCTTGCCATGGAGGACATGACGGCCGAGGACGGCTATGACAAAGTTCTCGCCAAACTGGATGAACATCTCCGGCGTGACGATACGGGAAGATTATGGGAATCCTTTGTGAACTTTGACAAGTTTCAACGTACCAAGGACATGTCGGTGAGTGAATATATATCCCGATTTGACAATCTATATCATCAGCTAAACAAGACGGGCGACGTGACCCTCCCCGCAAGTGTATTGGGATTATTGCTTATCCGCCGGGCGAATCTCACCCCTGATGAATCGAAACTGGTTCTCACCGGTCTGGATTATACAAAGGAGGACACGACGCTTTTTGTCCAAGCCAAAGCCTCTTTGCGCAAGTTTTCGGATAGTCTTGTAGCGCCCTGTACGTTAGCCTCCAGTTCGGATATGGGTGCTTTTTCGATGCCTCGTGTCAAACAAGAGATCGTAAACGTGGCAGACCGGGAGGTGTACCAGACCGCCCGTGGGGGGTTCACAAAATGGAACCGGAAGCCTAATCAAAACAAGTCAGCCGGGAGGGGTCGGAGTGCACAAGATGGCGGCGGCCAGGACTACCGTGAATATAGGTCAGGGGGTCAAAGGTCGACTTCACGGGAATCTGGCCATCGTAACCCCAGGTCAAGAAATGGAGATTATCTTCGATGTTATGAGTGTGGTTCGTTCAAACATTTGCGCGACTCCTGCCCACATGCGACGACAGAGGAGGTCTATACAACAGAGACTGAAGCTCAGTTGGATGAAGGTACCAAGTTTACAGTGATGTATACCCATGGTGCTTCCGAGTGCATGATGTCGGAAGGGTCCGTAGAGGATGCGTTATGTGCTGTCCTCGACTCGGCATGTTCCTCCACTGTATGCGGTCGTGCCTGGTTGTATAAGTACTTATCGGTTTTGGATAAGACGGCACGGGTGAATGTCACACGAGACACCAGTTCCCATGTATTCAAGTTTGGAGGGGACGAGATATTACCTTCCTTGGGAAGATACCGAATCCCTGCGAACATAGCTGACAGACAGGTGCTGATATCAACCGATGTTGTAAACCGGGACATTCCGTTACTGCTGTCTTTAGATGCCATGAAGACGGCCGGTGTGGTACTGCACACGCAGGAGGACAGGGCCACAATATTTGGCAAGAACGTCGACCTCAAGTTGACGGCAACTGGCCACTACTGTGTTCCCTTAGTGGATAAGCCACACGGGGTCAATAAGGTGTTCACAGTGACCCAGGGAACTGATAAGAGCAAGTGCCATGCAGAGGATAGTGCTCCGTCAGCAGCAGCACTGCCACATAAAGAGCTAGCTGCCCTCCAAGTCAAGCACGCAGCACAGATTGCAAGTCTTAAGACTGATCTCCAGACTGCCCAAGTTAACATTGCTGATCTCAAGGAGAAAAATGCCACACTGACCAAAGCCAATCAAGAACTCAAATCTCTAGGTGAGCAGACAGAGGATGACGTTTCACAGTTGCAATTGTTGACTGATCAGCTGAGATATGAGAACAGCTCCATGAGAGAAGTGATGGGTTTACGGAAAAGCCTGGGCCCAGCAGGCTAGCCTGCAGGCTAGCCAGGCCACCCTTTTTGGGCCCCAAGGCTATTGATGGGGTTTGACCCATAGTAGATTTTTTAAAACCTAAAACTGGGTAACCGACAATTCCAGTGCATGCAGGGTGCATTGGACAGAAGGCAACAGTTTCGTCATATCTATGGGGGATTGGGGTTCAATGGTTTACAGCAATGAACAATCAACATCAACTACTGCCAACAATCAACATCAACTACTCCAAGGGTTATTGGTACATTTACTTTTCCTTAAGCTATACTGGCAGTCATTCCTACAATACTTATAGTGGCTATCAATAATTGTCCTGCATGAGAGAAACGAATAGCACAAACAACACTAACGTTACACACTGATGTAGCACTGATCTTAATGATCATATTTTAAGACACTCCCCCAAAATGTAGGATATGCAATATATGGATGTCGGGGAGCCCCTACGACCACTGAGGTTACGGGCCGTGAGTGAGTGAGTGAGTGTGCAATATATCGCAATGCAGGAGAATGACGGATTCGCGGAAGTGCAGATAAAACTCAATTATTTGAACACATATGGCCACAAGGAGTAACTAGCTACTGTAATTGCAAAGATACTTCACAAGTTTATGTAACACTCTGGATACACATAAAGACAGAAGTTAAAACTTCCAGCAGATGGTTGAAATTCCATTAACAAATTTACTAAAACCATTCTGGTTATCATGCTATCATATATATATTACACAGCAATACTTGTCAGGTAGAGTTAAAAAGAATCTAAGCCAGCTTTGCTGTCAGGACAATTCTCATAACTGTATACTGAGTGGACATGTTGAGAGACATGACCATCTTGATATGCTAACTTGTCATGTATGGTAACTGTATTGACGAGTTTAACTTTCAAGGCTATATGTATCATACTTGACTTACTTAACTTATGTCGGGTTTTGGTTATGTATATACGTATCATCATGATAAGAATTTACCATAAATTTGGCTATAAACTCACACCCTGCATAACTGACAACTGTAAGTATAGGCAGTGGACCTACCGCCCAAAACTACCAATACAGGGACTTGAATAAAAGAGGACTAAATACACATTTGTTATGATTTGTGCCTTGACACTGTTTCTACTGGTGCAATAGTTATCTCTTTATCCCATATCCTCACACTGTTGTTGATACAATTTCTTCAGTGTATCATTGTTGTAGGGTGGTTGCATAGAGTGGGGCACAAAGTCCCACTGTCAAAACCATTTTACTCAATACAAATCACCAATTTCACTGTAAATTTCTTTCTCCATGCAGAACACAAATGCCATGTCTTGATGACAGACAACTGCTGAAAACACTGCCAAAACATCTTGAAGGGACAAGAAAAGTTGCTGTATTAATAAAGTGACTTGTAAAGAACCTCCATACTTTGCATAACACACATTTACTATATGTAGCTATAGTCAGTGACAAACAAAAAATGTTGATTATCATGGTTAACAACTAGATTATGTATGCTGGCATGTCCTGTTCTTCCAATCCTCACAAGCGGAACATAATCAAAATGAGTCAATTTAGGGCTTTTTAGATGCAGTATAGTATATTTAGTAAGTAACTAAGTATTGTCAACAAAATGGTAGGGTTAATGTTTTGGCACATGGTGTAATGTACCGAAAGTCAAACAAGTTAATTGCCGATTGTCCTTATGGTTATGATGTATTTTGATGTGAAAATGTAATTTTTGTCAAGAGTTAGCAACTTGAAATGTCAAAGTTTCTAAAAATACTTCCCTTTGTAGCATATCCAATAAATTTGTAAAGATATAAATGTTAGAGGCATTGATTTGCATTTGCGCCCTTTTCTACTGTCATGTTGATTTGGATCCAGAATTTTGTTAATGTCTTGGAAAATCCATTTTGAAATGAACGATTCAAACGTTTTCTTAAAAACAGAAGTAAGTGATATTGGTCGTAGACGCTCTACTGACGCTGGGACTTTCTTTGGAATTGGGGCAATAATGCATTCTTTCCATTGTTTGGGAACACGTCCCTCTTCCAATGAGCAGTTGAAAATATGGGCAAGAATTTCACTAAACTCGACAGCAAATGTTTTGACGATTTTCGGGGAAATTTTACCAGGGCCGCAACTTTTCCTTGCATTAAGGCGCTTCAAGATTTCATGAACCTCATATGAATGTATATGCGGAGGTCTGGAAGGAGAAGGCAGGTAAGATGGCAATGACTCAAGGTCAAGGCATGGAAGTTCGTTAACAATGTCAGAAAAGTAATGATTGATTACATTAGCAATATCATTGTCATTCAGAGGAGTGCTGCTGGACACAGACGCTGATAAGCTCCGCCGAGAATTCAGTGTGTCACGTAGACACGCGTGCCACCTGGCCTGAATTCTCCTTCTTTAAAACTTGGATCTTACAAACATAATATCTTTTCCTTGCCTTAATACACAGTCGATTTACACTGTTTCTTAGCTTTCTATACAGTGTCATATTGCCAGAGTGAAAAGCTATCTGTCTTTTCTTAATAAGTGATTTGATATGGGGAGGAATCCATTCCTTATCAGTATTGTGTTTAATGACTGACTTCATTGGGAAATGATGGTCTATCTACTTTGGAGAGTTTGATAAAAAATATCGGCTTTGGTTTGGATGTCGTGGGCATCAAAAACTTGAATCAACCGTCCGAACGAGTGGACCTCAGAGTCCTTAACCCTCAAACACCCGAGTGTTGTCCATTTGGACCCCAGGCATACATTTTGAAGTGCAATTTGAACATTTTTGATCTGAAGAAAAATCCTTCCGTGATGTTGTCAGTCAATATGTCTTATACCTTCTCCTACGTTTTCGCAAATATAGGTACAATAATGTGGAAATTATATAGAAAGTTTGTGTTCAGTCCCTCTGGGGTCCAAATACGTTACCGAATTTTATTCGTATTTTTACCTTTGCCAGAATGGCTAATTACCTTTGCCAGAATGGCTAAGGTTATGTTTTGGGCTTGTGAGTCAGTGTGTGTGTCTGTCTGTCTGTTAACAGCATAACTCAAGAAGTCTTGGATGGATCCCGATAATATTTGGTAGGTGGGTAGGGGTCGGGAAAATGAAGGTCAAGTTCGATAATGGGCCCCCTAGCGGCTTGCTAAGGTACTGCAGCAGAACCTCAAATTTTGATATCTCGTGTTCTGGACATGCTGTGATCATGATTTTGAGTGGTAGATAGCCCTCGAAGCAGAGGGTAAGTGCTGTGAGTTTGGGCCCCCTAGCGGCTTTTTTGGAACTGCAGGCGCCGGTTTCCTTTCAAACTTTGGATGAGAATAACTCTACAACGTGTTGACGGATCGTCATGATTTTTGGTATGTAGATAGAATGAGTGATGACTTACATAATGGTATACTAATTATGCAAATCAGCAGCTAATTTGCATAATTAATGAGGAAAAATTATAAATCCAATACATTCCATGATAGGACTTTCAAACTTGTCACATATGTAGCTGGGAAGGAGAGAAATGTCGACAGATATCAATTATGCAAATGATGACCTCATTTGCATAATTAATGAGAAAATATGAACATGTTGACGGATCATCATGTTTTTTTGTATGTAGGTAGCGTAAGTGAAGACCTACATAATGAGATAACAATTATGCAAATCAACAGCTAATTTGCATAATTAATGAGGATATAATTTTTAAATTCACTACATTCCATGATAGGGCTTTAAAACTTGTCACATATGTAGCTGAGAAAGAGAGAAATGTCAATACATATTTATCATGCAAATGATGATCTCATTTGCATAATTAATGAGAAAATATTAACGTGTTGACGGATCGTCATGATTTTCGGCATGTAGATAGCCTAAATGAAGACTTACATAATGTGATACTTATTATGCAAGTTAACAGCTAATTTGCATAATTGATTAGGGAAAGTTCATAAATCCACTGCATTCCATTATAGTACTTTCATCAAAGTTGTCACATATGTAACTGAGAAAGAGGGAAGAGAGTAAGAGGTGTATTTAAAGACTTTGAAAGAGAATAAGTCAAGAATGGATCAAAGGATCATCATGATTTTGGTATGCTGATAGCTTAAGTAATGCTTGATACAATTTGATATCAATTAATTGTAAATTGGGATCTAATTTGCATAATAAATGCCGAAATTTTATAAACCAACTCCAAGCATATAATCATAAAGAAAATGAAATGAGTAACGCATTTGTCTACAGACATCATTCTACATAACAAACCTGGTTTATTTGGCAAAGGTATGTTTTTTTATAAATCCGTAAGTGATCCTAACTTTGGATTCCATTTTTTGGAAACTCAGAACCCAAAAAAAATCCGAAAACAAGAATTTTCAACATGTACAAAGCCGTATTCTGTTTGTCATTTGGTGGATCCGACAAGGAAACCGTAACAAATCCAAACAGTGGAAACCGTTCTTCGGTACCTCCGATCCGAAAAGAAGGATTTTCGCCCGATGCCGAGCTGTAGGATTTATATTTGTATCTGCCAGAGATATCACCACATTCAACATACGGACTTTACAGAATTTATGACACATTCTGACCAAGAATATTACATTTGCAACAAATACTTACAGATACAACTAACAGACTTTGATACAGTGGTTTATGAATTTTTCATAAATAATTTACCGTTACCCATACATAATTGTTTAACCCTATCCAGGCTGGGCTTTTTTTTTGCATTCCCTGGACTGGGGGGGGGGGGTCTCATTCCACCCTCGTATTTTCAAAACGGCTTACCGACTTAAATTTGCAGGCGGTGATATGCTCGTAGAGTTTTACAATTCCTGAAATTTTATATCATTATGACGTAAATATGACGTAATTATGACGTCATTAATTGGTTTTTTGGCTAAAACGGGTCATTCCCATGATACCTAAATATTTCAAACAAAAAAAATTCTTATCAATAATAAATGTTATAAGAGTTCTGTTGTCGATGACATAAAACGACATCATCTGACGTTTAGCTATCCGCCATCTTGGATTATCAACCTTAAATGTCTTAAGATAATATAAATTTTATTTGCAAGTTCGTGCCCGAGGGCTAATTGCAAGTGCATGTACATGGTATACACATAGTGACAATGGACAGTCATAAATAATATTCTAATCTAATACAAGTGTTGGCTATTTCTAAACAGGTTGGGTTTGACTTCTTTTTTGGAAGCAGAGGGAGACGAAAAGCCCCACATTTTCTAGAATTTGTGGGTTCTGCGATTTCAAGAGAAAAGTAGCTTTCTGTTCGTCTGTCAATGTGGGGAAGTTGGGATAATACTTTGTGACTTCTCTAAACAGAGTGATTCTTTCGGTTTCGTTGAATGAACATTTGGAAATGAAGTGTGTCTCGTCTCCCACTGCTTTAGATGTACAATATTTACAAATTCTTTCACACACTAGTAATCTCTTATATCTCCCTCTTTCCACTTCAAGAGGATGAACGCTAATTCTGACTTTGCTTATTGCGGAGCGCAGCTCGAAATCAACTAGTTCTAAGTACTTCTCTCTAGCGTATACAGATTTACAGGTTTTGTAGAATCTAAGCTTACCGGTATCTATACTTATATTATGTAGAGACGTCTCGATATACATATTGGTAATTCTGTTCCTTATCATATTACATACATATACAGGGTCACATAGTGAGTTGTCAGAGTACCAGAGATAAGAATATCCACTGTAATCAAGTATATCTTTAACACGCTGTAAAAGTGATCTTCTCCGGTCGTTTACAACGGAGTTATGCCGTTCCAAGAGTGCCTTTACTTGTAATGGATGCGTAGTAAAATCCATTTGTGTTAAACACAACCAATATTTTACAAGTCGAACGGAAATATCTATGTCTAGTGGAAATCTGCCTAATTCGGACCTACATACTAAATTACTACTATTTCTAGAGACTCCAAGAATGTTCTTGCAGAATTGGTTGTGTGTCATTTCTATCGGAGATGTATCATTTAATTTCTCGGTACCCCAAATTTCACAACCATATAACAGAATGGGTTTAACACAGGAATCGAATATTCTTAGAAGGCTATCGGGTGAGACTGATGAACGAGTTAGACATTTGAAGCTGTGCATAACACTAAAACCCCAATGGAATGGATTAAAAATGTTCACATGAATGTTTTCTGTAAGAAAATACCAAGTAGTAATGAAATCCAAGTGAAAATAAGCTTGTTAACTTTTCATCATGATATTGTCGGCCATCTTGGATTTTGACCAACGACGTCATTTCATTAGCATAATTTCTGAATATTTGATTATAAATGTTTTAGTAAGATGTCTTAGAGTCCATTCCAAGTCACCAGGAGGGTATTTAGGTGATATTTGTAATTAGTCTGAATTATTTTGAATAAAAGAACATCTGAGCCACAATAATTAAATTCTTTTCAAAAAATTGACTATGAAAATACTCATCTATTTGAATTCCTTTGAATATCTTAGAAACATTTTGAAAGTAACTGTACAAAAATATCTTTATTTAGAATAATTTTTGAAACCTCTGTGTTATTCTTTCACATTTACAAATATTTACAAATATTTGTAAACTTTGCCGAATGGTAAAATTAGTTTATTGCCCCGATAAAAGTAAGCCCTATTGTTGCATCTGTATATTCTTAGATTTCACTGCTGGGCACTGGTGGATCATTTGTGGTGGACCATTGTTGCATGACACCCAACCACACTTTGCAAGGGTGTGTGAATTGTTATCTTCCCAGCCCACTGAACCATTTACAAAAAAATGGTAGAAAATGGTAAATAATGGTAAAATGCTGTTATCATTATTTAGAAACCATTAGAAGTATCCAATTCCACACGATGAATATTTTCAAAGTTTTACAGTACCAGGGAAATATTTATAAAGTTGAAACAGTGTTAAAAATATATCTGAAGTATCAAATGTCCTAGACATATGATTACAAAACTTTAAAATCAATTCTAAACAATGGCCACAAACATCCGCATGGTGTCTTGGAATGGACTCTAGTGATTTTTGTAAAATTTGCATTTCGGAAACCCTTTGCTATGGCAATTAGAAACTTACGCTATTTTTTCTTAAATTGATGTGCCAACAATATTTTAGGAAAGGTCACCAAGTTTGTTCGTTCCAGCACAAGCCGTTTGGGAGCTATACAACGTCAAAGTTGCCGTAGACACTTTTAGCCCCACCCAGGCTGCATAGGGTTAATACTAGTGCATACAAATAAAGGGAAACAATGACAGAGGTCAGAAAAATCCATATCACATCGAATAATTTTCAAGAAAAATAAATCCGGGAATAATAAAATTGAATATATTACTTAGTTTTAACTTAAATATAATTCATAGTTGCAACGCTAACTGAATAGACGCTTTTCCTTGTAAATCAAAATATTAAAATACTGTGGGAACTTTACGGGACACTGAATACCTTGATTGTTTTCGAAGTCCATTCTTCTAAAGGATCATTAATTACGAGTTTTTTTTTTCAGAAAACAATTCCATTGGTTTTATAACAGGCACATTTTTCATTGAATGTTAAGAAATTTGGCACAAAGTTAAAGGTAACTATCATCTTGGGAATGAAAAACCTTCTACAATTTTGACGAATTCTGTGGAGACAGGGATCCGCTAAATCCCAGCAGTCTGATTTGCTAAGATTTCTTGTTGAACTTATAAAAGATCATAGTAGATGTGCAGTGTACTGTTGTCAGCTATATTTAATGTGATTAAAACGAATTTACCCAGATACTCCGCTGTATCCGTAAAGATTTTAAGAAACCTATCCGAAACACACACGGCGCTGGAATCTGTGGGATTTCTGGCACATCGTCGTAGTCGAGGAAGGATCATGGCATTGTCCGGATTCGCTGGGCAACTTTCCTTTTTTGCCATGATGCACTATGTTGGTTTTGTCGGAATAATGAGGATTTAAGGATATTTTGTCCAGTGATAGTAGCAGGTAGTGAGTCTGCATTCTTCGGTGATGACATCACAACAGAAGCTTGGAGATATCTTTAAGCATTGCATTGATACGTCCATAACAGGCAAGCTTGCTTCAAATAAAGATGCAAGGACAAAGCAGCCCGGTTGTTCTTTTTCTGCGTCTATGTCTGTCCCACCGTAAAGTTGTGTTTGTTTGTACTTTAGCGGCTGCTTTATTCGTGACGATTCAATGGGCCATGATTCCTCTCGATGTAAAGCATTACGAAGGGGCGAGGTCAGAAAGGTACGGCAAATCTAAACTGTTTTTTTTTTGAACTCAGCATAGATTAAAATCCCTTTGGGGCCTGTTTTACTGCTTTCAACGTTTTTAATATATAAGTGTGTGTGTGTGTGTGTGTGTGTGTGTGTGTGTGTGTGTGTGTGTGTATATATATGTGTGTGTGTGTGTGTGTCTGTCTGTCTGTGAGAGAGAGAGGGAGAGGCAGAAAGAGAGATACAGAGTTAAGTAAATATTTTTTTGTTATTGCAATGCAATGGTGGCAATAATGTTTTCTTCACCCATTTCTTTCCATATGGAAATTTCTTCTGGTATTTGATTTCAGATTTGGAGCTGTTCCTGGACATAGGACTGAGAAGCCGAATATTGTATTCATTTTGGCAGACGACTATGGGTGGAATGACATAGGTTATCACAACTCATTTATACGTACACCGAACCTTGACAGGTAATAACAACAACAAAAAACGTTATTACTTTATCCCTATAGCATTTAAAGAGTCCCTTTAAGGTAGCTGAGCGGGGTTTCAAAACGAAAATTGTAATTTTGAAACGAATATCAAAGCCACAATAGGTTTACATCGTCAGCAATATTTACTATTAAAAATGAATCTATTCAAATTACTTAATATTATTTCAAATATTAGGAAAGAAACCGAACAAAATGTCTCCGTGTAACTTATTTTGTAAAAAAAATCTCGGTTTTCGCACCTCAAGAAATATTTACGAATGTTTGTAACATTTCAACCCTCAAACCACCGTATTGGGTCAAACTGACCCCAGACTTATATTAATATGTGCCTTTAGGACATTTCCGGTTGATAACACATTTCCTCCCATGAGTTTGTTTCTATTTTGTCTTATAACTTCTCATACGTTTTTTTTATATCAAGATTAGCTCATTGTTGATTGAGTTATCCTTGAAAGTTTATGTATGGTCCAGTGGGGGTCAAAACTGACCCCAGCATTTTTTTTTAGAAACAAACTTCAGAGACCCGTGCCTAAATTACTTATCTTATGATCACGAATATTTTAAATAATTACATATGAAACAAAATTATGATAAGAAATTTTGTGTCATCATCATGTAATATGATGATGCAATTGCGTTTTCTAGCTTAAACTGACCGCCATATTGGATTTTAGCTGATGACGTCATCAAATTAGCATAACTTTTTAATATTCAATCATGAAATTCACGTTGAAATTTATAAAATGTCATGAATAAGTGTGGTTTGCCAAAAAATCCTTTTAAATTTGAAAGTTTAAGTAAGCCAGAATTAGCCAAAACATCTGTGATGACTTAAATTGTTTGCTATCAACATTTTCTGAAGGGACCAAATTTGGTGGCCTTAGCAGAAGCCATTCAGGAACTATACAACATTAAATTTGATGAGGGAATAAAAACATAGATTATGATAGGTAGTAGAACATCATTACAATTATTCATTGGTAGTCTTAAATTCATTTTTATAGGACTAATACGAATAATGGTCACTTACAAAGATAGACAATCTGCATTTTATGGCCTCTGACAATCATGGCTTGCGTATAAAAGAACGAAGGCATGTATCGCTTAACTTCACCGGGAATTTTTTTTTCTTTTTGTGATAAAGACTGGCGTCCGAGGGAGTAAAGTTAGAGAACTATTACGTGCAGCCCATATGTAGCCCGTCAAGGGAACAACTAATGACGGGCAGATATCAGGTTTGTAGATATGAGCTTATAGCAATTATTTACTCTTTAATAAATCTTTATCTGTACATTCTGCATGTTATTATCTTAATTCATTTTAAAGTTCCCAGTTACTGGTTAACTTTGATCAGTTCATTTAAATTAATGAATTTAACTAGTTTTATTACACTGCACAAGATGCCTTGAGTGCTGATGAATCTGACGAATTCATCATCATGAATCGTGTATCATGATGAATACGGAACGTTTTCTGTTACACATGTTATATCTTTAAGTGTCCTACTATGACATGTAGTGGGTTTCAAAAAGTCTTCTATAACGATTGAAATCAGCGGGTAAATTATACAATTAGTGTTAAGTAAATACCCTCCAAAGCTATCTGCATAACAGAAATCATGATGATTCGGCAAACTGTCTTTTTGCATTGGCAAAAAATTATCTAATCTGACTAAAATTTTTTTGCTGGCCCGCTTTTGAACATCCACTATGTACAGAATATGTCTGATTTTCAAGGGTAAAAGAAAATGTATCGTTTGTTGAAGATACAGGAAAATGTGATCAATTGTGCAAAGTCGCCCTATATATAAGTTAGCAGGCAACGATAGACTTACCCAGTTTTCTAGGACAAATGCCTGTATTTATCCCACTTTATACGAATAGAGTTCCTCAGGTATTTTAATATAGTAAAAGTACTTAAAAGTAATTTGACTATATTTTTCAAACGACTAACATTTCATGCATTCCTGTGGGCTAGCATTCACGTACAAGTCGTCATTTCTTTCAATGTTGTCTTTATAGATCCACTATGGGCTACAACACAGCGTTATCATGTGCGACCGTCCACACGGTCTACCTCTTGACGAAGTGACTTTACCGCAGCGACTGAAAGAAAACGGATACTCCACTTATATGGTTGGCAAATGGCATTTGGGATTCTTTAGAAAAGAATACATGCCATTGCAAAGAGGATTCGAAAGATTTTTTGGTGAGGACTTACTGTTTGACACACACACACACACACACACACACACACACACACACATATATATATATATATATATATATATATATATATATATATATATATATATATATAAATATAGTATGTTGTAATAGACTGGAGTGATACACGGTTTGTTTTGAGGACTGCTTATGCTTTCCTTTAGGCTTGATATAAATATATGACCAACGTAAAATTGTGACCAGTAAAAACAATTGTCTGGAAACTCAAACCTCTATGAAATATTTTGTTTTGTGATGGTGTGTTCTGTGTTGATATGGTTTGAAGTTCGGCAAATTTATTCCATAATTGTCTTATATATCTACCTATGGTAAACGGTGAGATTCAAAACTACACCTTTTTTAGTGACCTCACCATCATTTTTATTTCCTATTGTTACACCTGCACTTGGCACATATCCCTATTGTGTATAATGTCCATTCCATACAGAGTTCAATCCATACAGAGGTGACAGGGATGGTCACACAGCTACTCTTTCTACTAGTTGTGGATCTGTGCATACAACGCCTTCACTTTTTACATTTTCTGCTGGCTTGCTCTAGACAGTTTCCATATCAACTAGGACCACACTACTTCTGTCAAAAAGGGGTTTAAAGATTTTTTTTATTCGAACCACAAAACTTCAGCAATCTTGTAGTGACCGCTAACGCACAACTGTTCACAACTTCTACCCCCATCCAGAGGTTCTAAACATGATTGATCTATCAAAACAGTACCTGCATTTTTTTTCATGCAGGTAACAAGAAGAAGTAAATTTCCTTTTGATAGTGGTTTTGCTATCAATCCTCAGTACCCAAACTTCATATTGAAAAAAAACAGTGATCTGAAACATGACCAAGATTCTAAATTAAGGAAGTTAAAAGTTAAAACAAATTTATACCATACAATCGTTTATTAACACTTGCAGTTTTGAAGGGAATATGACCTTAGCATGTCGATGACCTAAATAATGGACTAATGTACGATTGTATGACATATGGCTTTTAAAAATGGTTATTAGGTAACCTCAAACCATCGTAGCTTTTTCGACTAATTTTACCGTATGGGGTCAAAACTGACCCAATAACGTTTTGTACGGGGTGGGTGGGGCTCATCGCCCCTCTCGTATGTTCAAAACGGCTTACTGTACGATCACCAAATTTGCAGGGGGTGTAATGCTCGTCAAGTTTTATGATTCCTGACTTTTTTTTATATCTTTATTACGTAATATGACGTAATTGTGACGTCATTAATTGTTTTTTTGGCAAAAACGGGGAATTCCAATAATACCTAAATATCTCCCACAAAAAGTTACCAATCAAGCCTTTTTATCAATAGTTAACTGTTATAAGACTTCTGTTGTCAGAAGCTGACGCAACGACGCCAAATGATGTCAAATGGCGTCATACAATGACATCATCTATAGTTTAGCTATCCGCCATCTTGGATTGTTAACCTTAAATGTCTTAACCCGATCCGGACCGGGCTTTTTTGGGATACCTGGGACGGGGGGGGGGGCTCTTTTGACCCCCCCTTCGTAATTTCAAAACGGCTTGTGTTACGATCACCAAATTTTGAGTAGATGATGTACTAGTAAAGTTTTATATTTTCTGTAATTTTGGTATCGTACTGACGTGATGTGACGTACTTATGACGTCATAATGTTATATTTTGGGCTAAAATCGTCTAAATATTAAATTTTCGCTATACCTAAAGGTATTTAACAAAATGATGACTATAATCGGTAACTTCTTTGGTTTTAAGTCCGCCAAGTCTTTTGTTGCCAATGACGATGACGCTGACGCCTGTATGACGTCAGAAAATGACGTCATTTGTCCGCCATCTTTGATCGACAGCTTGAATTTTCTTAAATACGTTTTTTTTTTCTACCTATAACCCCTAAACCCAATAGAAGTGGACTAAAGGGCTTCAAGTGATTGTATTTTGGAAGGAAATAAAAGATTTTGACGGAATTTGAGTAAAAATAACATGTATTTAACGTTGATAATGGCATTGTCCGCCATCTTGGATTTTTAGCCATGACGTCATCAAATTAGCATAGATTATGAATATTTAGTTAGAAATGTAATTTAAAATTACGCAGGATGTTAATGATATAGATAAACAAGTGTGGTCTCGCAATAAAACCATGAAATCTCATAATTCAAACTGAAATTAGTACATTGGTAAAATATGCCTGTCAGAAACCCGTTGCTATGACAACACGAAACATTACAATTTCAAAATTTTTTCGCGAAATTGTTGCCAACAATATTTTTGTAAAAGTCACCAAGTTTCGTAGTCCTAGCACACGTCGTTCGGCAGTTATAGGACATCAAAGTTGGCGCGGGCACTCAACATATAACGCTAAAACCCCATGAAAATGGATTGAAAACGTTCACAGGAATGTTTTCTGTTAAAAAATACCAAGTAGTGATGAAATTTGACTGAAAATAAGCTGGTTATACTTTTCCTCATGGTATTTGCCGCCACCTTGAATTTTGACCAATTACGTCAGCTCATTAGCATAACTTATGAATATCTAATTATGAATGTTCAACCAAGATGTGTTAGACATTAAAGATATATGAAAAGAAGTTAAGTTTAGCAAGAAAAGCTTAAACTACCATTGTTTAAACCAAAACTTTTAGCCCCCGCCCCCCAGTCTGGATAGGGTTAAACAACAAAGTTTCAGAGTTTTCTTGGCAAAGAACATCTAATGAAATTCAACGTAAATTCATGATTTGATATTATAATTTATTTCAATGTGATGACGTCATCAATCAAAATCCAAGATGGTGGCCAATAACAGCTAGATGTCGTCATAATGTCGTCATACAACAATAAAATGACCCAGAGTTGTTACAATAATTTTGTTTTATATGTACATCATTGTCTAACATTTTGTGGTTTTACGATAAGTAGTTTAGTTGTGGGTTTCAAAGCTTGTAAAAATAAGGCATATTTTGCTGGGGTTATTTTTGACCCCCACTGGAACATGCACTTTCTAGGATAACTTAATCAAAAACGTATTTGAAGTTTTAAGACATATATACAACAAAAAAAACAACTCACGGGAGGAATTTTGCTAATTGCCAGAGATGTCACTAAAGCACATATTCACATACGCCTAGGGTCAGTTTTGATCCCATACGGTGGTTTGATGGTTAACTTCAAAATGTGCCAGACTGATAACCCCACCCCAGGAAACCTCCTGATGTATGTCATGCATGCTTCTGTTTACAAATATGAGACATTTTTTTTAAAATCTATCTCCTTGTGTACCTTGTGAAACTAAAAAAAATATTGACGGTTGCAAATTTACAAATAGAGTAAATCTTAGAATAGTGTGTATGGAATACCCTAGGGGTGGGTACCGGTAAGAAGATTCAGGTACAGGTACGGTACAGATCCGTAGGAACTAGTTCAGGTCTAGACCTAAACCTGGGCATAGTTTGTGAAAACTTGTGAATGAGTAATTCTCTAAATAATGTTCCATTTTGTTACGAAATCCGTTTGATGGAGTAACCGACGTCCATTAACATTCTAAATCCTATCTGAGTAAATTAAACAATAGTAACGGCGACTGACGCGCTCCAGGCAAAAATTCTATCATGACTAATTCTAGTGCGATGGTCCCGTCAACTGTTGGAGTAACGTTGTCTTGGTGTTACGCTTCTCCTTTTCCTGTCATTAACTACTCAGGTCTTACGGACTTCTTTTAGACCAAGTTTGATTTAAGTACTCATGATTAATCGTATTTATTCAACCTAGGTTACTTGACTGGTGGTGAAGATTATTGGACACATCGGAAACCAAGTCAGTTTTCTAAGGATCCCTCGGAATTTCATGGTTTGGACCTTCGGGACCAAGATAAACCCGTGCTGGATCAGAATGGAACATATTCGACCCACCTGTTTGCCAGGAAAGCGATTGAAATGATATTAAATCACGATCAGAGCAAGGTAATGAAACAACATAAATAACTCATTATACATGTAATCAAGGGCAGACAAGCACGAGAGGTAAATGTCTGATTTAAAAAAAAAAAAACTTCAATTTCTACAAGTGAGTAATATCTCAAAGCAGTAGGCAGTAATTGATATCCTAAAGTTATCACCAGACTTGAGGGTTATAATGAAGAAAAAAAAAGATATATCAAAACTCAAGGAGGACGATAGTAACATCCAAGAATCCTTTGAAATAAACACTCTGCAATATACATTAGATGGCTAACACAAGCATATCGACTTGCCACTTTGTCTTTGAATATGTAGTAACTATTGCAATATATACCCACTTCGTTATGTTAAGACGACTTGGGTTACGATAATTTGCAGGGAATGATGTACTGGTAAAGTTTTATATTTTCAGTAATTTTGGTATCGTAATGACCTTATATTACGTAATTATGACGTCATAATGGCATATTTTTTAGTCAAATCGTCTGAATATGGAATTTCCGCTTTTCTTAAAAGTATTCAACAAACCTATGATTAAAAAGGATAAATTATCGAAGTGTTAGTCTCCCAAGTCTATTGCTGCCATTGGCGACGACACAAACGCCTATTTGACGTCAGAAAATAACGTCATTTGTCCGCCATTTTGGATCGATAAGCTTGAATTTTCTAAAATCCTTTTTTCTACATGTAGCCCAAAAACAATAGATTTGGATTAAAAAGGTTCAAGGAATTGTGTTTTGTAAGAAAAAAAAGATTTTGACGAAATTCGAGTAAAAATTACATCTTGGATTTTGACCCATGACATAATAAAATGACCAGAAATTATGAATATTAAATTAGAAATGAAACTTGACCAAATTTCTTTGTCCTAGCACACGTCATTCGGCAGTTAGACGATGTCAAATTTGGCGTGTGTACTTTTAACCCAGCCTCCCATCGTGCCTCCCCGCCCCGTGTTGATAGTGTTAATATGTCCTAAAGTTTGGTGTTCGTTAACAAAATCGTAACTTAGAATAAGCAGACATTTTGTAGTTACAATGTAAAGTTAGGGTAGTTTTTGGCACACAATTCTCTTGTGTGTATCACGTGTAAGACCCAGCCTTCGTATCAGTAAGAAATTTATTTACGGCGAAGAAGAAATTTTAGAAGTGTATTAAACTTTTAGGGGATGAAAGTGAAATAAGAACGAGTCGATTTTCCTCATAGCTATTACTGGCCTTGGGTTTTTCATTGCTACCTATACTAAGACTGTTATACTCAGGTCTTCACATCTACCATGTTTGGGTGTAAACATGTTGCTATAGAACAAAGGCAAAAATGTTCAAATACAAACTGTTGCTTTTTCTATAGCCAATGTTCCTGTACCTGCCATTCCAAGCCGTCCATGGCCCCCTCGAAGCACCAGAAGAATACAAAAGAATATATGAGGACATAGATAATAGTCTAGTGAGAACGTATGCTGCAATGGTAACAGTAATGGACGAGGCAGTTGGTAACGTCACAGGCGCATTAAAACATCGCGGTATGTGGCGCAACACAATATTAATATTTTCCACAGGTGAGCATTTTCTTTAAAACGTTCCAGGTATGATTTCTATATTGAAAGCATGGTGTAAAGCTTTTCATTTAGAGCTTTTAGACGGGGAGCTTAGGCTCGCGTCAACTTTCATGTCGCATAGCGTCAGAACGGCTTAAGCTACACTGCACGAAAAACCGAATATCTGGGTCGAATACTCCGGCACATTTGCCCAGATATTCAAAATATGTGGACATTAACGGGTATATGCCGCCCGTTCACTTGGTATAGACGGATTTATTAGTGTGCACAACTATTAGTGTGCGGGACATATGGAGGCCGATAATGCCTGCATATGTGCCTGGGCATCCCACTACATGCCAGCCCATGTCCGCTCATCCGACTCAAATTTCCTGCATATGCCCCGCCTATTCGGAACATGTTCCCCTTTGTTTGAATGAAATACGCATAATTTAGCACCTTATTATCACCTAATTATCTCAACCAGGCCTCGGCTAGAGCAGCTTCATTACACCTTTTGTCATTGAAGGCAGCTTCATTTTGCTGCCCCCGTCCCCACCTAGGATTTACCCCCCTCTCAAATCCCCTGCAGTGTGTTTATTTTGCCTTAATTCTTTCTGAATTGTGAATGAATTTTCGTGTTTTTTTCTCTAAGTATTTCTGGAAAGACCTGACGGGCTCCTCCATATGTGCTGGGAATAAAGCTCATTTTTGCTCCCGAAGCTTCGTCGGCCTTCACTCAGTCACAGATCAAATATGATGGCACAATCTCCTATGGAATACGTCTCGTAAAGTTCTGCATTCTCGCTCTCATACTATCTGATGTCCAACCGGTCTTCTGCACTGACTTTTGTTAGTCCAGAGCATATATCACACAGCTGTGGCAAAATTGCTACAGGTGGACGTGAAGATTTGACTCCACTGTCCAAGGGGCAAAAGCAGATATCACCCAAGCCAACCACCGCACCCGGCAGCAACTGTTTAGCCAGCACTACACGACGACGTGTGACGTAGACTCAAACCCCTGCAAAACCACAACGGACATACCCGAGAATGGATACTAGCTATTACAGAATGAGGGATATGGGGGGAGGTAGAACAGGGGACCAATGGGAAGGGCCGTTAGGGA